>NW_027466582.1:18327500-18625000 GCF_050575085.1 Anarhichas minor
ACATGGCACATGCAGTGTCGGCAAAGCCAGGAAACGTGCCAGATACAACGCATTATTGTATGTAAGTCTCTACCGACTGGAGACTCTTCTAAAGATGCATTTCCTCACAAAACAACTGATTCGTCTCAGCGGGGGGGGGGGGATCACAGGGAATGCTGGGAAGGCAGAGGGCCATACCTGGCTTTAATTTCAGCTGTCCACCAGGATTAGGACTCAGTTCATATAGCAAGCTGTAATCATCTGCAGTAGTGAGGCGCTCTCTCGCAGCTGGCCCCCGGGGGCCAGTGGAAGCCTCAGCCATTTAGTGCTTTTCTAGTTGCCTCGAATAATAATAACCTGGTACTAATAGGTTGCGTAGAGTTCATTGTGCTTTTTTTTTTGAGTTGAGCGTTTATTGCAGCTGGTGTTCTGATGTCCGAGGATCTCGGTACCGACCCAAAAACACTTCAAGACACTCTGCCGAGGCTCAGCAGTAAAGGAAGCTGCCCGTGAATTACGATGGTCATGTGGCCGGTCAGCTCAGGACAACGGTTGCCCTCCTCTGAAATAACAACACAAAAGGCATCTCAGCGCTAGCGCCGCTGTCCAGCTTCTCACCTTCACCAAGATCAACCTTGAGTTGATATGTGCCGTTAAAGTGCCCCACAGAGGCAGAGTTTGGGTTCAGCTAGCCAGGGCTAAAGGAAGGAACCACATCAAAGGCCGTACTGTACCAGGAAGGACGGAGGCCCCGGTGAAAGCCCAAACGGCCCCTGGGATGATTGCACACAACTCATCAAAGTGACAGGTTTAGCGGACAACAAAAAAAAAGGAGGGGCAGAAGAGTTAAAGAGGGAGAGAGGAGGACAAGATGTCTCTGAACCATTGAAGGCTTTGGCATGGCGTGTCAAAAATCATGCTTAATTAATGTGTCTTCAAACTTGTTGCTTTTGAATCAGTTTTCCAAGGCTAATTCCAAAATGCCGGGGTTAGAACTACCACTCCCTTTCATTGTGGATTTGTTAACCGACGCAAATGTGGCACACAGGGCAGACACGCAACCCCAAACAGCAAATAGTTGTTTTCTCTCTCCGCCCAAGAGACCTCGAACAGCTGCAAAAAAAAGAAGGAAAAAAAAGGACAAAACAGGGAAGGGAAGAAAAAAGAAAAATCTCTCCACAAAAGGCTTTTGGTCCTGGAAGTTTAAACATGATCCAACTCGTTGTGTGATTTGAAAGCACATTAACGGTGATCTAATAGCCGAGTGTTCAGATGCTGGATCGTAATGTGCTTCGACATATTATGCAGGAAGGCGGCAGGTAACCCTAGAAGCCCTCCGAGCAGCGCAGCTACCCCTGGTGTGATAATGTCTGGCCAACGAGACAGAGAGGGGAAGAGGGAGACCTAGAAAGAAAAAGTGAGACTTGAAAGAGTGCGTGTGGATGACTAAATGAACAAAGAGGAAAAAGGAAAAAGGTGCGACTATAATAGACTGATTGAATAAGAGACTGAGAGGGAAAGCATGCGGGCTCTCAGAGGCAGCACTGCTCACATTGCTCCCTGGCTTCTGTGGGTCTGGGATGCGGAAACCAGGGAAACCTTATCCCTCCGACACCTCGGCGGTGAGGACGGACATCTCCCACCCGATTAGCGCCGTGCCCCCTGACGTCTACCCGCGAAGACCCAAGGGGGCTGTGGAATGGCTGAAAAACCCCAACGAGAGCTAACGTCTAAGTTACCCTGCATTCAAATGTAGGAGCGGGAGGCCTGAGGCCCGGGCCGCAGCGCCTGCGTGGGCATAACGTCGCATAGCCTCTCGCTTTTTATTCAGAGCCCATTGGCGCCATCTTGTTTTTTTGCAACCAGAAGTGACATGAGCACGCTAAATAAGATGAGTAATTGCTTTTAGGCAATCAAAAATGTTGCAGTCAACTTTCATGACGTGAAAACACACTGTGAAAGGGTTAAAGTTGTAAAATTTAAATACAGTTAACTCCCAGACCGGACATCGCAGTGGTAGCGCCCTGTCAATAACAAAGTAGCCCCGCCCTAAAGCATCCCCTGCTTTATGGTCTGTTTGACTCTAAATGGAGCATAATTTACTAAATGAACATCATGCTGTATTGAAGAAGACTTGAAACTAGAGATTAAGACCATAAACTCATGTTTACAATGTTTACTGAGGTAATAAATCCAGAGAGAAGCAGGACATAAAATGCAAGTTTAAGACACTTTGGCATTGGCTTCACAATTCAGAACCGGAGGTTGCCGCCTGGCAGCCACACATCCTGCATGAGTAGCGTGGGGAACGGATCCTTTGACAGTATATTGACATCATACTGGCAACATTACTACAGTTTCAATGTCTATATGTGTAGAACATGTCACAGACATAAAAAAAAGGTCAATATTTATTTTTTACTCAACACCTCTGGTTTCAGTTTCAAAACAAAAGCCACATAGCGTTTTTCTTTGGACTGAACCCTTTCATTTGTTAACACAATGCTTTTATTTTGAAATAGTTGTACTTGCACAACTCCATAACTTAATAGGAGAACCAGCCTTTAATTGTGGATTATTATAATTTACAAAGGAGCACTCGCTTCTTGCATATTCTCTCTAAAATAAATGACAATTTTGAATGAAATGGAATATTCTATAATTGATGGCCATTATGAAAGACTAACTCTATGTCAAAAATAAAGGGCCGGCAGCAGGAGAAAGACGCATTGTAGCAGTCACGTGCTGCTCACTCAGGCCTTGTTGCCCGGTTCTTGGATCCAATTTCATTTCTGCCGCTCTGCTGTATTCTGTAAATCTGATGCATCGTATGAAGAACACATGAGGAACACTTGACTTAGCACTCATGAGGAACCATTTGTCTCACACATGTGCACATGTTTTAGTTTGTTGGTTGTTTTCTTTGCAATGTTTCCAAGCAAAGCAGCCACCGTGGGCGCATCTGGAGCATACGCTGCATGATGTAATGGTGCTTATGTACGGCCTACTGTGGAGCTGCAGAGTCAGATTGTCTTTAACCCGCTGTAAGTTTGAACTTCAACACTAGGAAGGCCTGTGGTTGGTTTGGTTTGGGGTCTATTGTCGCAGTGTATAGTTGAGTTTCGGCAGATGTCTAAATCATTATGTGAAGTTAAGTTCTAACGCATGTCTAGGGAAATGCTGCATGCCCTTAAAATAGAATAAGCTTCAAGAGCAGCGCCAAAGACGATGCAAACTGTAAAGGCTCAGTCACATCAGCATTTAGAAAGGTGAAGTTTTACAGCAAAAATCTATTATTTTCAAACGGCATCTCTACAATCAGTGGATTCACCCACTGGGGTGAAGTAAAGCTGCTTCCCTGCCAAAGTTGCATCGTTGACAATAGCAAGTCATCCTGACTAAGGAGAGTCCACAATGGAGGAAGCTACCTCAGCTTATTAGCTGTGTTGCATCATCCACTTGTATTTAACCCTCCTGTCAGCGTATAAAGTGCTCCATAAAAGAAGAATGATTTTAATGGTATGTTTTAATGGTAGTAATACATCTTTTGAATGAACTGTGTACTTATTGACCTGCTAGTGTAGACTGGGCTAGCGAGGCTCGTATGATAACCTTTCATTGAATGAACCCTAAGAACATAATTCCAGGTGGGACTAGACGACCGAGTAGAGACAAAATCCCGAGAAAGTCTTACAGACATTATGACTGACTAGCACTAGCATATTCTTGGTTAGTTAGCCTGTTAGCTCGCTAGCTACAATAGTTCGCCAACTAGCCCAATAAGTGTTCACTATGTCACAAAGCTTCTAGTTCCACATATTTTAAGGGTAACTTCGCCCGCAGGTCTGAGGCTAAGTCGACCCGCTGCCTAATGAAATTTTTTTTTTTTTAAAGGTGGGCAAGGGGCTGAGAGATGAAACCCCGCCCACTTCCGTATGACGAAAGCCTCGCCGCAGTGTCAACGAACACGACAACTGCAATTACTTGTTATGGCATAAGGCACAGAATTTGATGAATTCGCTATTTAGGAGATAGGAACATTCATCTTATTTAGTTTACAGCTTAATCTTTTTTAAAGTGTGCAGTTACTCTTTAGTAACACCTCTGGCTGTGTGAACGGGCCAGTCTGTCCAGGTCTGAATGAAGTGTAATCAAACCGAGGACTTTGTGCAACCAAATCAATCCCTCTGCAGGTCCGGAGTGCAGAACAAGTGAAGGTAGCAGCCATGTTGTTGTGGCTGAGCAGAGACATGCTGCATCCAGATGACCCGTCGGTCTGTTTCTTATCATTTCCCTTTCTCTCACACACACACACACACACACACACACACACACACACACACACACACACACACACACACACACACACACACACACACACACACACACACACACACACACACACACACACACACACACACACACACACACACACACACACACACACACACACACACACACACACACACACAACACGGAGATTAAAGAAAATGACAGACACGAGAGCGAATGAAAAAAAAAAGAAAGAAGTGGGAGTCATTGGCTCCAACAATAAGAGACTGGCAGAGCTGCACTTCTAGTCAACATTCTTCTCCAAAGTGTTGACTGGCAGCTCCAAGGTGCGAATGACATGACAGCCACATGTTCGATTCACAACGCTCGGCAGGTGCAAAACCCAAAGGCGAGGAAACTTGTTGATCTGCGGATGATGAAAAGATTTAAACGTGCTGTGATTTGAAAATAATGAGAGAGAATATGAAGCAAAGTGGAGCCAAGGCGCCGTGCCTTGTACATCACCAGTTCGCATACAGCAAAGAACTGACGGAGCGGAAATTATCTGATTAAAGAGAAGAAGAAAATCAAAACATTTAAGAATGTAGTACACATCTCTCCTTCTTTTGAGCCCCTTTTAATCAGAATCATTCCTCTGCACTGAGGGAAAAATCTCACTTCTCTCTCTAACAAAAATATGGTGATCACAGCTAACCACAAAGACCAACACCGAGCATGAATCCAGCAGTGACAAAAGAAGAACTGCATGATTAATAGAAGACATTCACAAACACAGTTCATGTCTGCACAGTAAACACTTGTACTGAGGTGTCTTTGTATTAATAAGCGATTGCATGATAAATTGGCGGGATCATGAACAATTTAAAAGGTCTAGTTGTAGAGCTAGCAGCTCTGCGATGCTGAGCTAAATGCTAACGTCAGCATGCTAATAGGCTCACAATTCCAATGCAAACGTGCTCGTTTAGCAGGTATCCTGTTTGCCGTGTTCCTCATCTGAGTTTAAAGCGTTAAAAACATTTGCCAAAGTTTGTGCAAGACACAAAGTGTAGCTGAGGCTGATGGGAATATCATTAGTTTTTGTCAAAAACCAAAGTACTGGACATATTAAAAATCTGACCCGATGACGGCGCCAGACGAAAAGTTAAGGGATAACCAACGTTATTAAAATGCATCTTGAATGTGAGTGCCAAATGTCATGGTAATCCATCCAATAATCGCCCGGAAATGTCACAAATGTGAACCTCCCGGAGCAAGAGAAAAAAAAGACAGGGGATCACCGAAGTCATTGAGAGTCGTCATCTGGGTACCATGAATCTCTAGAGCCATGCTACCAGCACTTACTCTGGGGGGGAAGATGCTTTTGTACTGAAACGCTGATCCCCGTCGTTGATTGTAAAATGTACCTTTAGAATCAACATTATTTAGATAATTATATTTTTAATATGAGCCAAACACCAAAGTGTAGCATCAGGTTTTCGATTGCATGCAGAATCAGTGCAGGCCATCTGCAATTATTTGGCAAAGGAACAAGCCCATGTTTAAAAATTAGAAGCAGAGGCCTGTTGTTTCACTGCTTTATCACATCGAAAAACATCCACACTTTTGGCACAAAGCGAGGCTCAGCCTTCTAATTAGGGCAGTTTTTGCTGAGGATTTCACATGGCGGTAGGGTCTTTGGAGCAGCCTTTTGTCGTTCTTCAAAAAAAGATCACCCCATTCTTTCTCCCGCCTTGCTCTCCACCTCTACCTCTTCCATTTTTCAAGTGCCTGAGCAACTTCCTACTCTGTAAAAAAAGACACAGTTCAATCACAACTCTTCTGTCTGTTGTCTCTCAGAGGGCGAGGGGAGGGGAGGGATGGACCAAGAGAGGAGAAAGTAAAGAAGGGAGAGTGGTGGTATGCAAACGTAGGGTCCTTATCAAGTAGGGGAGAGGGGGGGCCGCAAACGAGGAGCGTCGACGAAGAGGGAGAAAAGAGATCTTAATTTGTTTGAACAGTCCTGGTTTGATCTCGGACACAATCAGGGCCACGGGGAAGTTATGCAGAGCGGAAGGAGGGAAAGCCACAAGGACAGGAAGGATAAGAGGCAGATGGACGGACGTGCAGAGAGGACAGAGACAGACGACTCACACAAAAGGGCTGTTTAGGAGGAATTTGGTGGACAGATGTTTGTGTGTGCGAATTAATGGAGGAGAGTTCCTCTTTGAGGGGACCAAAGTTAGCGTTTGCTCATAAGGACGGGAACAGCCTTTTAGGAACTGCACAAACACACACAAAGCCTGAATCCCTTTAACACTCCGCCCCCCATCCCTACTCAACAAACACTCCCCAACAGCCCAACCTCTGGGAAGGGAGCATACTTTTGTGCGATTGGGCCGGCCTCATCATGTTAACGGCAGTATATGCAAGGATGCATGGGCATTATTTCTTCTGAGTCACAAAAATCACAAACGGAAACATGCTAACGCCCACATTATATATATTATGTAACACCAAAATTTAGCTCGCACTTTTTTAGTCACAGATGGCCAGGTGATCAATTTCATAATGGTAAGGGCCATCTAACGCTAATTCTATTACTGACAAATGCATTATTTTTTGCAAATAATCGATTAGTCGTCTCTAAATTGCTTTTTTTGCCCGACCAACGACTAAAATCTGGCTCACATTTGAGGAGCAGGAACCAGAGCACGTTTGTCATTTCTGCTTGATAACTGACTTAAAGGACCAGTGTGAAGGATTTTTTCTATCTGCAGAATATAATATTCATTATTATGTTTTCATTCGTTTGTAATAACTCGCAACTAAGAATTGTTGTGTTTTCATGAGCTTAGAATGAGCCTCTCAGGGAGCAGGTCCTCTTCCGACATGTTGCACCGTCATGTTTCTACAGTAGCCCAGAACGGACAAACCCAACACTGTCTTCAGAGAGGGCCTCTCCCGTTTTTACCTTTATCTCCCTCAAGGCCACCGTAGGTTCTCTGACACGCTTGGAAAGGGAGCGATGAGAGGTATTCAGTTGGTTGCAATCTGCAACCACACCACTACATGACACTAAATCCCACTAGGGTTGTCACAATACCAGATTTAGTAGTCAATCCCAATACCAGTGACATTCCATGACTCTTGATACCAAATTCGATACCAAGTTTAAAAAAAACAATAAACACTAGTTAGTGTAAGGAAGTTAAACAGATCATAATTCCCTCTCTATTATCTATTATCTATTGCTGTGAAAACATCTCCTTCAAACAACTGCATTTATTAAAGTTTCTCGTCCAAAACTAAAATTTACAAGATAACGTTTGAACTCGTCGTGATAATGTTATTACCTTCACCTAATATTAATTTGAACTAAAAGAGCTTTAACACATCAGAATGAAACTCAATGCAACCTCTCTTAAAGGGTTGGTTAGACTTTTTGGGAAGTGTGGTTGTATGAGGTACTTAACCATAGACTGTGTTTACCTACAGCAGATGGTGGTCGGAATGCCCCAGTTTGGAGAAGCAGACATGAGTACCGGCACCGGAGGAAAGTAGTGCACTGCTGTGGACGGGGGCAGCAGTACACACATTTGAAATCACGTAAAAGAAAGGCTAAACCCCACTTCAAAACACCAAACTATCCTTTCAACGTTAGCCGTTAACTTTACAGGATTGTGCTGCCCATCGGCTGCTAACAGCTAACGTTCACTAGCTTTCCTCCTTAAAACATTCAATACAGAATTGTTGTTCACAATGTAACGGTATTGTTAAACGTTTGTGCGTTTACTGTGTCCTTTCGGATTGTAGACGATGTCAGTCTCGAACCTCCGTAGAAGACGAGTACTGTCACGGTTTCAGAATTTTGGCACCGACTTGGTGCCAAAGCATCTATTCTCGTGTCCTCCCTTAATCCTGCACACTGGTCCTTTAAATAATGAACCGATGATTAAATTGATTGACTATTCACGAAATTAACCAGATGTTTCAGCACTACTAAAATGTGTTATTTGATAGTTAATATAAATGTACAGTGTGTAAAGAAATAGCATTAACAATGCTTTTTCTGTCAAATGGAAGAGCCCCCCCCGACTTATTCTGTCTCCCCGACCTCTGAAACCAAACCGACATCCTTACACAGGTGAACGCGACAGTGGGACATTTTAAAAACATCAAAGTAAGTGTATTGTAAAAACATTTAAAAGACTTGAATGAAGAGAAAAGTCAAAGGCGGTTCGAGGCAGCATATAAAAGCCTGGCGCACATAATGTCTGACAGTATGAATGTGGAGCAGAAATGGGCTGACATGGCTCTGAAGAAAAACTGTGATAAAAGTTGAAAGATCGCATCTGTGTGTCAGATTTCTGCGGGGGCCTCCGACGGTGGGGGACTAGATGGCCATGGGGAAGAAAAAGGGAAAAAGATTTTTTTTTTGTGTGTGTGTGGTTGAAAATGTCGGAGGAGGTGTGAGATCACAACCGGCTGTCATAAACCTTTTGGCAGTCAGAAATACTGAGATAGAGGTGGAGATGTGGGGAAGGACGAAACAAAGGAGGGTTTAAGGGAATAAGTGGTGAGAAAGAGGGACGGGTGAAGGGAGGGAGATAGGGGGAGAAGAGATAAAAACACTCTCCCTTTCTTTCTCCAAACTCCAGACCTAAAAGAAATATGGAAGCTGAAGTGTCGCTGTAGTGCCACCACAGTCAGCAGCTGGAATGCAGACGTGGCCAGAAGAGAAACTTCTCCTCGACTTCCAGGCCACTTCATAGCACCTTCTCCATCTCAGTCATCATCTGCTCTCTGAGGGTCTCCGCATCGCCGACCTTACCGCGGACAGATGAGCTTAATATACGGGCTGAACGTCACTTCACAGGACGTTCATCACATGCTCTCTTCCTCTGTTTTTTTGCGTGGGACTGTTCACCATCAAGTGTTACGATCTTATCCACCATCAAGCTTTTCCAACAGTACATAGTGTTGTTTGTGTCTGACCATCAGAACATCACACAAGCTCACCACAAAACATTCATCAGTCTGTTTTGTCGCTATTGGTATCTTATTCACCCCATCCTGATGGAGGGATCCCTCCTTTGTTGCTCTCCCTGAGGTTTCTTCCTTTTTTCTCCCTGTTATAGGTTTTTTTTTTGGGGGCGGGGTTTTCCTGCTCTGATGTGAGGGTCCCGGGACAGAGGATGTCATGTTAGCAATATCTCAGGGACCGCCTGCGTTCCGACCCTTGAGATTAAGATATACAGGTACAACAAGCCATCTACCTAGTGTTCCAGTTAAGCATCATCTTATTGAATCGGAGTCCAGTAATGAATCTGCTTATTAGATCTGAAATGTGTCAAATACCTTATTTAATCCATTATGGTATAGCTTTTAAACCTTTAGGTGAAAAAGTCACAATTAATCTAATATCTAACAACTAAATCTCTGACTTTTAAATGCATTCAAATAAATATGTGTATAGCAGAGATGCTTATTATTGTTTTACCACATTGGGGCTCCACCTCCACAAAACCTGTTGAGAAGTGAAGGTACTCGTATCAGAACTTGAGACGATCACCGCCCAAAGGCGTCTTCCGACCACTGGGCCAGACCAAAAGCCACCAGAAGCGGGATGGTAGCTAAGCTAACCCAGCTAGGACCTAAGGCTGCTCCACTAGCCTTCTCCTGGCTGGTTTGATTTAAAACAGTAGAGGGCTCATTGAGCCATTTGCAACCCCTGAAATGCAGGTTTTTATAAAGTTGGTAACAAATGTCAATATTTACACCAGCATTGACGCGTTTCAGCACAGTACAGTCATATTATATTACAGATTAAAGTACAATTACGGCCTTATGCCTCCGCCAACAAGTCAAGTTGGCAGTCTGTCCAAAATGTCAACAGATCATCATTTTATCCTATTAGACATTTGTGTGAAATTGTTAGAATTAGCGTATCAAATCATGAGTCATGGTCAGCGACCTCTGACCACCAAATTCTAATCAGTTCATCCTCAGGTGGATGTTTGCGCCAAAGTTGAAGAAATTCCCTCCAGGTGTTCCAGAGATATTGCATTCACAAGAGTGAACTGGACGGACTGTTAAACCAGGCAACGTAACGCCTGAATAAAAACCCGTTTAAGGGTGCAGTACCTCATTACATACATGGCCTTTGCAGTGTGCTGAAGCGACACGGCTCAATTTCCCGAAGCATTATAAGCCTAATATAATATTTCTTAATATCAAGGCTTTCAAATTTTCTTCAGACGTAAAAACAGTCGCTAATCCTTTCAGGCGAGTCAGGGCATCTGAATGTTTCGTACTAACAACAACAACAAAGAGGAAGAATGTTCAGTAATTTGTTTGAATAAATCACATTATTTTACTGACTTGGAACCGGATCAACAAATGCAACTAGAGCCAGAATTTAAACCTACAACTACCACCAATCACACAACCAGATATCAGTTTCCAACCACACCGTATTCTGTTTAAATGTGGCTCGCTGGGCAAATGGCAATATACTGTAGTTGTAATTGTTCCAACGTACTAGCCCCTGCGGATGACAGGCGACAAAAAAAATGTTTCCTGCCCCGCTTGAGTTTGGCCCGCTCCGTCCTACGCTGCAATGTGTCGCGCTACACAGAGGACACTGGAGTTGTTATGGCTGTGTCCCTCTCAGAGAGCACTGGGCACGACGCTCTGCTGTGAGAGCACAGCCCTTGGCACTTCACCGCAGTGCCTGAAGCAAAAACACCGGTGCCAAGGCAAACAGAGTGACTTCATCCTGTTTGTCATCTCACTGAAGGACAAGTGGGCTCTTGGAGGGCCCTCTGGGGTACAGAGCTGGGTAGGAGGGAGCTGAACTGGACCAACTTAAAAGGCTTTCTGGCTCCAGATAGCTGGACTATGTGCATGTTAGATAGAGAGACACATTTATACAGCATCTACTCTATTGTTAGGCTACATTGTTCCCCTTTAGCCCATTCTTCCTGGATGCTAATCCATGCCAAGAAAGCTTGATGAATTGAGCTGATACAGTGGGCCAGAAATACTGAAGTAAAGAGGAAGTAAGGCAGAAAACAAGTAAGTGACAGGGCGCTAGAGGTTGTTACGAGGCATGTATGCATGTTAAGTTGGGTATGTATGCATGTGTGTGTGTGTGTGTGTGTTGTCTGGTTCTGGGGCCGGTTAGAGCCAAGCCCAGGGCACTTGGAGCCCTTCCCGCTCCCTGCGGAGAGGTGTGCGCCAGCAAGACGGGAACCAGGGCCTCTGCAGCTGCTCTCCCCTCCACACACACGCACGCACGCACGCACGCACGCGCACACGCACACGCACACGCACACACACACACACACACACTTGCCAGTCCAACACAAACGTTCATTTCACATCTCCCTCATTGCCTCGTCTCTCCAGCTCTCCCTCAGTCTCACACTTTGTGACTCCAGCTCTCTCTCTCTCTCTCTTTCTCTTAAGATTCCACGAGCTGAGATAGCGAGATAAAACAAAACGCAGGCTGCGCTACAGGTTGCATTAATTACAAGATAAAAGGAAACACTGAACAAACGGCAGTGATAAAGTGCACACAAGAGGAAACTGTAAGAAATAAAACACACATACCCTGAACACAGAACACATATGGGCTTGACAACATGAAAGTGTCTTACTTCTTCTCTCCTTTGTTTCCCAACTGGCAACTTTGTAAACCAGAGTGGCTGACCGTTTAAGAGGCAATTTTGATGGTTAATTAACCATTTAATTTAACTATTGGCAAGAACACATAGGTAGCTAAGGAGTGAGCCATCTCACTTCCTTCTCATCTCTGTGTTGTACTCGCAAAAAGATGGCAGCGGGTAAACACAAAGTTTATGAGCTGAAGCGCAAGCGAGCATTTCTATTATCGGTTGGGTGGCGTTGGAGGATGTGGGCCAAAGTATTGTGCAGTTTGCCTCAAGCTTGAGAGCAAAGCGGAGAAAACGTCTGTCCGAAATGTCATCACTTCATCATTTTATCCTGTTAAACATTTGTATGAAATTGTCATAACTCGCATATGGATTATTGAGTTATGGCCAAATACATGTTTTGTGAGAGCATTTTCACAACATAACAGTCCATTCAAAATACTCTGCTCCATAAACTACCATTTGAACAGAAATATGATCCTGAACATATAACGTAGCCCTTTCAGATGGCCGATAGATAGATTAGTAGTTCATTCTCAACTATAGGAGAATAAATAGGAAAAGGTTGAAATCATTTTCTGGGACATTAGACTTTTCAGGACATTTTTCCTCCCATTTTCCATGACCAAGAAAAATTGTTTAAGTGTTTGCCAGTTTTTCAGGACACATGGGAACCCTGCATTGAATAGATTTATGTTTTTGACTGTTTATGAGGAAAAAAATCAACCTGAAAACTTCCCCACGAAAACATTTTACAGACCACACGAAAATACAGTTGCAGACCTCATTACTTTTCATCAGCTACTGGAAGACAACTTCCCACTTCACTCTGTTATTGGCCATGTTATCTACATCTAAATAAACTGTTTCTCTTGTGGTTCTTAAGAGGGGTTAAAAATAGCACCATCTTTTTTCCTTCTTTTTTCTTTTCAAATAATGCAGATGAGTAACGACCAGGTGGCAACCTTCAGTTCTGAAGAGTGAAGCCGATGCAGAAGTGTCTTAAAACTTGATTTCTCTCTACTGACCAGCAGGGTGCGACTCCTCTGGTTGTATAGAAGTCTATGATGAAATGACTCTACTTCTCTCTTGATTTATTACCTCAATAAACATTGTAAACATGAGGTTATGGTCTCAATCTCTAGTGATGATTGACAGGTCGCTGTCGCTACCAGAGATGTAAACGGCGTCTATACGTCACTCGTCCACATTCCAAATATGGTAACCTCCTTTCATTGGCTGCAAAAAAACAACAACATGGCGACAGCGAAATCTGCAAACTCGAGGCTTCAAAACAGTCCACAAACCAATGGGTGACGTCACGATGACTACGTCCTCTTCACATACACAGTCTATGATGTTGACCCGAAAACTGAAACACATTCAACCTGAACAGCTCTAGAGGACAGCAGCTTAAAAGAGACAGATATGCAACAGAAAATGTTCACAGTGACAGTTCTGCAAGGACAACGTGTTGCTCAAGGGCAATTCAGCAGATGATTGCTGTCAAGACAGCTTGGGGCCCCGTCGGTCTGGTTGAGGAACAGCTGAAGGATGCTTTCCGAGTTCATGGTTCTGGTTCAAGATCGTTTAAGCACAATGCGGAAATGGCGAAAAAAAAGGAAACATGGTGGAATCAAGTCTCATTACTGAAACACAATATAAGCCTGCAGTGCATCTACAGTCCAGAGGAAGTTTGCTGAAGCATGGGAAGGAAGAGAAAACACTCAAGCACGAATGTGGAGAATTCATCTTGACTTTCAGGGCACGACTGTGAACTGTCTCTCACTCTTGGTCATTTCCTCCAATTCATTCATCTTTTGCAGCTGGGTCTCAAGCTCTGGAAATCTAGCTATTATGTGCAAATGTGTGTGTGCACGTTTTGTTTTTTTGTGCAAAAGCATGCGCCTGTGTGTGACTAAGTGTGTGTGTCAGGTCAGGTGTTGAGTGTCAAAGCGAGTAGCAGCGGAGCGTAATAGAGACGTGGTGGGAAAGCAGCAGGTCTGACACCAGTGGGCTCCATGATAAATGTGCGCTTTGACAAATGGACCCATAGAAATAATCCCATATAAGTACTCCTGTCTCTGTCTCTCACACACACACACACAGCTGGCTCTGATCCTGGGCAGGAAATGTGTGTGTATGCATGTGTGCGTAGGAGAGAAAAAAAGAGACGCACAACATGAGAGAACGCAAAAATGAGTGTTTTCTCATTCCTAAAGCCCAGATCTTTCTGATCATCAAAGATGACATCTTTAAGAGTAAACACACCGAGACAATAAAGGTGCCCTCGTTCTCGTCCCGACAGCTCGTCCGCTTCACACAGCATCTGACTCCTCCGCGGCCACTGAGCCTCGACGACCAAAAACAAACTCCACATCAAACAGAAAACCGATACAGTACCACGAAGGGAAGAAAGGGCCAACAGGTGTCTTTGTGTGTACAGGTGTGTGTGTGTGTGTGTGTGTGTGTGAGCGGTGAGGCTGTGTGGAGGCGTGTACAGATGTGTGATCCCGTCTGCGCTGCATCCCTCAACCAAGTCTTACCATGAATGTGGACATATGAGGGTACGCCAGCGTCCTCCGGGCATGTGCGCGCATACTCATCTGACCGAGGGGTCTATTTGCAATTTTTCTTCTCTTTCTTATGTGAGAAAACAACTTGTTAGCATTATGACTTAAATGGCGGGTACAGCTCTTTTGGCAGCGGAGGGGAACAGTAATGCTCTAAAAATGAAAATAAGAGGAAAGTTGTCCAGTTTCTTTTGCCAATGCTGACTTTATTACCAGTCTGTATATGGCCATAAATATTTATAAACAGTGTAAAATCGCTGTAAAAGCAGACGAGGGGGAAAAAACTCCACACCCTGAAAATGACGGGCCCAGCGTCGGCCTGGCATTCATTTCAGAGTCATTAAAATGAGGAGGAAATTATTAGTGACAAGCTTTTGGAATTGCATCATGCTTTGGGTCAAAGGAAGGGCCTCCCCATAAGGAATTATAATGGGAGGACCAGAGGTACACTAATGATATCTGTAGCTTTGGGATTGATGCTCATCCGCAAAGTCTTAAAAGGTAACATATCATGCATATATAACATACAACATATTCAGGTTCATACTTTCTACAAGAACATGTTTACATGCTTTTATGTTCAAAAACCCCATTATTGTTCTCATACTTCCTGTCCGTAGATACCTTTATTCACCCTGTCTGAAACGCTCCGTTTTAGCACCTGTCTCTTTAAGAGCCCCCTCCTGAAAAAGCCACGTCTGTTTTGATTGGCTTGCAAGAAAAATATGGCACATCTTTGCAAAGGTTGTTCCAGGCGGCAACCTGTAGCTGCAGTGAAGCCAATGCGGATGTTTCATAAAATGTTCATTTTCTCTACTGACCACCAGGGGGCGACTCCTCTGGTTGTATAGAAGTCTATGAGAAAATGACTCTACTTCTCTCTTGATTTATTACCTCAGTAAACATTGTAAACATGAGTTTATTGTCTCAATCTCTAGTTTCAAGTCTTCTTCAATACAGCATGATGTTCATTTAGTAAATAATGGTCCATTTAGAGTCAAATAGACCATAAAGCAGAGTGTGCTTTAGGGCGGGGCTACTGTGATTGACAGGTCGCTGCTGCTACCAGACACGTATACAGCGTTTCTACGTCACTCCTCCGCATTCCAAATATGATAACTTCCGTTTATCACTTGCAAAAAAAAACAACACGGAAATGACCGTAATCCAAGATGGCGACGGCAAAATCGCTTAACTTGAAGCTTCAAAAGAACAGTCCACAAACCAATGGGTGACGCCACGATGACTACGTCCACTTCTTATAAACAGTCTATGGGTAGTTTGCAAGCCGTGGGAGGACTCAATGAGGGGCGGTATATCCTAATAAGCCTGCATGTGGCTTTGGAAGGGGGGCCGAACACATGTCACATGTTTTCTGATCTAGACAGCATATTTCTGGTTTACCTGTTCTACAAATTATTTCCACATTATGCAGACAGATACACAGACTGTGAGATGAATCAAATCCAGAAGGCTTGGAAAGAAGTACTTCCTCCGAATCTGATCTCTGAATGCTCAACCATCTGCCAAGACTGTTGTTCTTGATGTTTCCCACACTGCACAGCTTCGATTTCATCCACAATGTGCCAACAACATTATACTAATGCACTAATGTAATTGCAGTCTTCCATTCATGCTAAATTGCAGTCAATGGGGAAGAATGGTTCTCATGTGTTTTGGGCTGATTTGTTATGCACTGATTCAATGAAGAAGAAAGGACCTGGTCAGTAGGACCTCTCAGGTAGCCTAGATTACAGAAACAGAAATAGATTGATGATTTTCTAATAAATTGAGTTACTCCTTTTTAAGATCATCAAACCAGCTCATAAGCATTTAGTGTAGCATCATTTCTCTGTTCTTCTTTTGATTTAGGGCACATCTTCTTGTTGTATTATTATGCTTTACATTTTGGAAGAGTCAGATCTTGCATTGTTTTTGTCTAAATTATTTCCTGTGTCATCGCAGGGCTGTTTGATAGCCTTTAAAAATAGGCTCATTATGGATCTCAGCCCAAACTCATCTTATCATCAAGCCTACGGCGAGGCGGAGCGGGTCAACAAGCTGATGTCCTCGTTTGGATTCTGCCTTTTTAATTACTATTGATTCACAGGCTGTGCATTGTCATTAGCTAAGAACAGATGAATGTGTGTTTATGGAATTGGAGCATCACATCTTCTTTGAGTCACAACAGACAAAATATTTATTCGGTCCAGCACTTCTACACATGACCATGAGGGATGTTTAACTGCCTAATTATGCCTCAAACTGAACATGTGTAAAAGCATCTGCTTGTGATGTGCTCTGCGTTAGTCATTTAAACAGGTGTTTCCCTGATCGTATATTACATGACACTCTGGGCTGAATCATATTCAAGGAATTTCTGCTTCATTTCCCGAAAGAGACAAATTCAGAGACAAATTCCCATTGGGGCGTTGTCCCATTAGAATGGTGTATGTTAAGCCACAACTTCAGCCTCCTGTTAACATACAGTTACTCTAAGGCCTTTCATTTTGAAGGGTTTCATATAGACCGTTATTGTTACATACTTTATCTGCACCCCCCAACACTCCTATTTTGAGTGTAATTAATTTGCCAGAAAAAGAGACAAAACGCACTACAAAGCCATATACGATATAATATATTTATTTACATATTGCGATAATATCATTATCACAAATTATTTTGGCCATGATAATCAAGTCGTGAAAATCTGATATGGTGACAACCTTAATTGGGATAGTGTTCTTTCTACTGTATATCTTACTGTGTCTGCTTGCAGTGAATAGCAGGCCCTGTTCCATGTGCCATGGTAGACTATGCTGTACGTCCTTATGTCCTCACATTAGTCAGTGTCTAACAGGCATAAATGACAACAAGGCCCTATCGTTTTTGCTCATGCTCCCTTCTTCTTTTGTCCCCTTCAAAATCTGTCTTGATCTTTCTTTCTGTACACGTGTACTGTATGACAATGTAGGGTCCATCTATCTGCCAGCCTCTGCACCAATCGCCAGGCCTTCAGATCTTTGATGTCACTGGAGTGTTGCCATGTGACGGAGGGAACAAAGGCCCTCCTCTGTATGGTCTGTTTCCATACAGCTAGGCGCTCTGCTAATCCTCCTCAGTAGAAGACAGGAGGGAGGAGCTGAGGGGCAGGGAAAAGAGACGGTCCATAACGCAAATCTTCCCATAGAATTCTACTGTTTGTCTGCCATCTGTTTCTAAATATGACTTGAACTTATTGTTACATACGAGTAGCTACTGTCCTGTAAAGAGTTGGATTGTCCTTGTACTTTTGTTCCTCCACAGTCAACAAGCCAGAATTCGGTTTATTTTTGTTGTGGTTGCAAATGTGCAGATTGGCTAATCTGAATAGCTAAAACTATATTAAATAATGAGGCATTAGGCAAGAACAATTAAAACTATACTGGCAGCGATGTGAGTTTGCGAGAGTTGCAGCACATTTTCAATAAAAGATTTGAATAGATTCGTGCTGGCATAGGACCAACTACCAGGATCCTTTTGACCCAGAGCAGCGTCTGACAGTCCGTCTAAGCCAAACTGTTGTATAGCTTAAGCTACTGTACGCTACTTTATCGAATTTCCTTTTAGCGAAATGCTCAGACTGTATTTGAGTTCCCTCTGGTAAACAGTTACGCAGTGTATATGTCTGCTTTCGCCAAACGTCCCAATTCATCCTCAGGAGGCCATGAATGTCTGAACCAAATTTCATGTCAGTCCATCCCGATACATCAAACTACAAATGTCAACCTCATGGTGGTGCCACAGGAAGAGTCAAGGGATCATCAAGGTCATAAGGATTCATCATCTGGGAACCATGCATGATTGTACTAAATGTTACGGCAATCCATCGCACAGATGTTGAGATGTTTCAGTCTGGACCTGCCGACCAACCAACCTCGCCATCCCGAGAACCACACCAGTAGAGTGGTGAAAAAAGACAATGAGCTTGAATACTAAATATAATTTGAGGTCATCAAAAGTGTAACATAATCCTCAGTCAGTTTTTTAAGGGGTTTGCATTTGCTCAACCCAAAGTTAATTTGCAGTTTTATGTGAAATCAAACTCTTGCTTTCACCAACTCAGTCTTGGATTCAGCCTTACTTTAAGTGTCCGAACTCAGTGCAGTCCTTTATGATGTGACACAACCACTGACTTAGAATATGTATTGCTCCATCTTAATCTTCCTGCAACCGATCTTGAGGCCCCGGCAGACACAGGCCTTGCCTATGGGGCTCGCATGAGCTCCGGTCAAAGTCTCTTTCTCCTCCAAGCAGGCCATTGTTGCGGGGGATGATAAATATTTACTCTTCCCAGCTTGGCAGGGAAATGAGTGGGAGGGGAGAGGGAGCCATTGTGACAGAGGGGTCAGAGACGCTGACAAGTCAGCAGGGTCCTTCCTTCCCCACTGGCACCTAAAACCCCAATACACTACGAGGCCTCGCTCCGGGTCCGACGCAATGCCGGTAATGGTTAGAGCAGTTGGTGTGTGTGTGTGTGTCTTATTCAGACTGGGACTCCGAATGAGAGGGGATGGGGACAAGAGAAAGACAGACAGACAGTCAAGAAAACGACCACAGAAAGAGACACTTTGAAAAGGAGAGTGAAGAAGGTTCCCCTTTGAGAGCTGTTTACATGACAGACCACCAGCGGAACTCACAAGACAATAGAGCAAAGAGGATCCACTATACCAGACAATGGCGACTAAAAGAAAGGAGGCACTGGTGTTATGAATACACATGTCCCTCCGGGATTCATCTCTCCCACTCACCCACTTCTCCACAAAAGGAACCCAAGAGGCATTTGTTTCGAGGCTCCGAGGCACAACAAAACAGCCCAATTCCAGAGGCGGCCAAATTGAAATTGTCTACGTCTAAGCAATAATATTTGTTTAGTTACACTTCTTTACAAAATGAAAAAAAAAAAAAAAAAGAATCTCTGCTGGTAAATCCATGCGTTTGGATATCTGTGACTGAAAAAATATTCTTTTGTGTACACACTCGCACATACATGTGCAGCGGGTCAGCTTGGTGTCAGACACAGATGTAAAGGTTGGACTTCCTACCGCTGTGATCAAAGCCGGTCGATCTTTAACAAAACCACAGCCCCTACAACAATAAACAGAGCTCAGCTTTGCGTTGATCTGAAGCCGTGCGTCCGTGCCGTGCCTTCATTTATCATTTCCTCTCCAGCTCCCTGGCTAGAAGATCTGTTTCCTGTCTGGAAACAGCTACAGAATGAACAGAGAGCTGGAGGTGAATTCAAAGCAAATGGTTCTCCGACTATTGGCGTGAATTATACATGAGACCGGTTCAATACGTACTGTGGATCTACGGGACTAGAAGGCAGATACTACGCCATATAGAAACACTGTTTGGGTTTTACTATCAGTGTGACCTCAGGTGGTTTGTGACTTTTTATTAAAACAGACACATAGCAGTTAAATACATTCAGTTTACTGTCATATATGACAAAGCAATGAATCAAATGTACACATTTTAATAGCTGGAACAAGTAAACATAAGCATTTCTGCTTGAAAAATGGCTGAACAGATTAATCAGTTATCAAAAAGGTTTCCAAACCCTCCTCCTCTGATGGATTCATAATTTTAACTCTAGACCTTGTTGATCTTTTACCTCTAAATTCAGATTTTTTAAATTGTACGGTTGGGTATTTAACCTCACTGCAAGTATTGCAACTTGATGTCAACTATCAAACGTTGACTTCCAATGTTTGATCAGATTCTTTGGCTTAACTTCTTCTTGACCAGATATCCTGAAATCTTGTGTAATACAAGCCTAGTTTCTATGAACGTCTGCATCGGACACAGTTGCATTGGACAGTTGTATTGGTCACATTTTAGTCAATGAAAAGAAAGTTGCACAGCAATGTTTTTAGGCCAAATGCTAAACATCAGGGTGTGAAAATGCTACAAATGACGATATTTGCGGTAGGGTGACCAACTAAGTCAGTAGGGTTCATCCTCTGGGGACCATGAACTACAATGTTTCCTGAGAATCCATGGAATAGATAATAGATATTAGATAAACAAAAAAGAAAGCCTGCAATAATGTGGATTACATTACAACCATCATCGTGCAGAGCAAAAACTTGGCGGGACATCTAATATGAGTCCAATATCCAAGAACACAATGATGACGTGAGCATCTGTAATGAAGACACTGATGATCCCATCCGCTTCATTAAACTTCCATTCAATGAGCATACCGTATATTTTCCCCTGAAGTCAAACCACATGGATTGTGTCTCATATTTTTTTGGCAAGTAAAAGATTATAAAGCTGCCGACATTAAGTAAAGTAATCACGCTTCTGCTCCAAAATGTAAGTGACGCGATGCGGAAGCCCCAATCCGTGCAAAGAATGAGATGAACTGGCCATAGATTCACTGGCAGAATTGGACAAATATGTGGGCTAATAGTTATTATATGCTTACAATCAATTTCAACAAGTTAAAAATATTTGGAAAACCAATTCTGAAAAGCATTTGTTATTGTTCACAAAGCAGGACTCTATATATGAATCCCAAAATGTTTAAACAATAACAGTTATTCATCACATTTACTGTCCCTTGATATGAATATGTGGTTTCAAGGTTGATCACAAATCGAACTGTGGACGCATTTCAAGTGAAATCATATTCTGTCTGGAGAGCCGCCTCCAACTGAGCATGTGCACTGATGTCATTTCACTCCACCTGTGTCTTGTTACATGGAGGAGCGGCGTTGTCCTCGCGCCGCCCGATCACATCAACAAACGCAACAGATTATTAAAAATCAACAAAGCAGAAACTTTAACGAAGACATCATCCCGAGCCGTCGCAGCTAACGCTTCTAATGAAGTGAGAAAAAAGAAGAAGAAAAGACGCGCTATTGTCTGCCAACATGAGGATTGTAGGACATGAAACGGCTGCCAGAGGCGTCTTCACACAGACGCACCGTAGCAGAGATAAACATCTCCCAACCACTCATTAGGCTAATAAAGCCCGGTGGATAACCGGAGGCCTTGGATGACGGAGCAGCTGTCACTTACAGCTCTCCACGATCAAAGTTAAGAGGGCTGTGCCTAGTAATCAGGGGTTCCCATGCACTAGACAGTCAACACAGCTGCCGGCAGGAGAGCAGGGAGTGGAGGATCACTGGCTGGTTACTGGCAGACTGGTTTGAGTCAGCAAGCTAATGAGCATTAGGACCAACCACCAAATCCTTCATGAAGGCTTTTTAAAAAATATATTTGATTTCCCTCTCGCCACCTTCTTTTGGTTGTTCAATCAGTCATTTGGTATGTGTTGTGTTTATTTGCCCCGTCCGTTGTTCCACTGTTGAATGAATCCATCTGAGAATGATGGTTTGAACGAGTTGGAAAAGAAGAAATCCATGTCACTTTATCACGATCAGGGGAAAACGGATTACATTAGTTTCTAAATCAACATGTGGACATTGTTATTTTTTTTTATGGGATAATGATGTACTTTTTTTGTTGGTTCGTTGTTGGTTCGTTGTCGTTTATTCGTGTTGCTTCAGATATCAAGTGATACATTAAATAGAATTGTGTAAATCTAGTGTGAGAAACAGATCCATGGGTTTTGGGGCTTTTCACATGCCAGAACACTGCAATAACAATAATAATGTTGGGGGAGTGGCTTTGGAGTGAGGCCTGATGGGTCATGGCTCAGTGTTGATGACTTGGAGACTCTCTTGCTAGATGTAGCAACTTTTGGAACTAGTGCTGCTCGCTGCTGGGCCGGGTGTTTAGGTTGGATCATCTAAAGAATATAGCGAACTCTTGCTAGCCTAGCTTTAACGTTAGTACCGTAGATCTGAGTCAATAGACCCAAAGTGTTGTTTTTGTCTTTCTTTGGGGGGGGGGGGGGGGGGGCTACTGTAAAAACTTCTTGAATACAAATAAACCTAATCTAAGATTTCAATCTTACTGCAAAGGGTTGTAGCCCAAAAAGGTAATGGTTAGTCACTTGGACTCATGAGGAGCATTTAACATTGCATTGAGTAAAGTTAATAATTCGACTAATGGTATAATTTGTTGATCACAGTTACTTTTTAGATCTTTCACCAACTACCTCAAATTACTTCCCTCGTGCAACCGCCGCTTTATTCCCCTGTAATTTCGGTCTACTTGATTATGACCACAATTTCCTGTAGGAAATGATGACACTCGAAGGAGGGAACACATGCGGAGGAAAAGTCACAACGTCGCCAAAAAAACGAATAATTAACCATTATTATTTGCAGATTTCCACTTTATGACCTGGCTTACACGGAGCTGGCCCCGGACTACGGTCAGTGTTTACTTGGGCTCCAGAAAGCTTCTCAAAAAGGTTGTGCAGTCCGTTAGAAAGGGAGAGAAGCTGGGTCGGGCAGCGCCGAGGCCTGCAGCCGGGCAGGATCAACTACAGACACTGTCCGTGTTACAAAGCAGCCACAGCTGCTTCATTCTAGCTGCTATCAAAACGCAGCAATGATTACACACACACACGATGAACGCACACATTAATAAATGAAGAGAGGCACGCCTACATTAAGCATTTACACAAGTGCACGCACGACAAGGTGCACGAAAGGGAACGAAACACGAACAAATCCCTGTAAACTGAATGCATCTATGCTATGCATTAGCTGCGCACGCATGTACTCACCCACGCATCCCCCCCCTCCCACACACACACACACACACACAAACACACACACACCGCTGTGCATGTGTTCCCTCCTTAACATGACAAGGCAGCCAATGTAAAGGAATGAGGAGGGAGGACAGACTGGCGTCCAACTTGAACCCGCTGAGGCTCTGAACAGAGAGAGTTGTTGAGCTGACTGACGCGGCCCTGAAAGCCTTTCAGCAGGTCAGGTCACAGAGAGCCGAGAGACGGATTGAGTGAGTGTGAGAGAGAAATGTGTGTGTGTGTGTGTGTGATCACTTGTGCATGCTAGGCTGCACCGCTGATTTTAGAGTTCAGATTTATACTTCAACATGAAGTCATGTGTTGGGAGGAGGTAAAGGGAACTGTTGATACTATTTTTCTTGGTGGGGATAATTTGTGAACAGTCACACTCTATCGCACGCGGCTGCGACCACAAATCATCCAACAAGCGGGTTTGGAGAGTAAAACGACCCTGGATTGACCCCAGATTTGTGTTAAAACGTGGCTTAGAGATAGATGCATGCTCCCCCCCCCCCCCCGATATGGTCTACTTCTTCCTGGAATATGAATGCATCGTAGAGGTCTGTGAGCCGTGTGTAAACACCTTCACCCCTCGCTCACTGACCCAGCTGTAGCGAGGTGGAGAACAAACATCCTCACCTTTTACCGGAGGCTTGTCTGGACTCGCCAGACAGAGGCGTGGGGGGGGGGGGGGGGGTTCCTAACTCTCTCCCATGTTTTCCTTGTTTGGCTGCTTGTGATCAAGGGATTCTGATTAAGGCATAGTGACCTCAGCCCGTTAAGTTAGTGAGTATAGCGCATAGCCAAGAGGGGGGGGGGGGGGTTATGCTCTCTACAGATGGCAACACCAAAAATCAGGAACTGATGAGTTGGGGGGGGGGGGGGGGGGGGTCGGTAAAGTGAGCTGTCGTTGCATAGATTTAATGAGACTTTTTTACTTTACTTAAAGCAAACAATGAGTAACTTATAATTACATCATGATGCACTATAAATATGCTTATAATGCGTTATAAAAAATATTTTTAATGTATTGCAACTATGGGAACTATAACACACTATGATCCTTAAGTCATTATAATATGCTTATGGTTATCGCTTTAAAGCATTATGTACATCTATGAGTGCTTATAATTATGATTATACAGTGCAATAAGCAGATTATAACACATTATAAGTGTGTTGCTAAAAATGTATTTAATTCATTAAACACTGGGTTACACCTTTCTGTGGACAATGTGATCTACTGTAAGGTCCAAGCATGGGCCACAAAAAGCAGTCGTCAATGTGTCCATCATGACTGTATGCATGATGTCGATTATGTGTTTCAAGAGGAGATGATGCAGTAATGCCGTGTTCACACCAAACGCGTATTCGCGTCATTCGCGTGAATCGCGCTGGACGCGCCGGAGAGGGGGCGTGGCTTATCGCCCTGAAAGCCGTTCAACTGTCCGCCATTAACCATGGCAAAAATAACCTCTATTTCTGCTTAGTACGTGTTGTGGAAGTCACAGATATCCCGGGAAACTAAACGCCGTCATGTCTGGTTCATAATATTGTCCAGAGGAGCTCCGTGGATTTTATCGAAGTGTATTCACTGTGTCTAGCAAGCCACACGTCGCTGTTTAACACAAAATAAACTGATTTGGCTGTGATTTAACGGCAATAAACCGACAAAAAGGGACTCCGAAATAACTACGTAATGATGCCGATTTGTACTTGTCTTCTCAATGGAGCTCGGACGGATCGGTGCTAGGCCATCTAGACGTAAATACGGCAGCATCTATTCATTGTTTGTACCATAGGGTTTACACACACACATTTGTACACATAGTTTGGTCCGGTCTCTATTGATACGAGGTATCGTAGAGCTCTGGGTGAACACAGACGGCTAGAGTATTTATTTCCTGATTCAATAACGGCAGTCAGTAATGACAGGAGAAACATCTCAACACTTGATAGGCTATCGCGCTGGGGCGTAACGCGAATATTTCGGCGAAGTTGAAAAGAATCAAAGCAGACTTTGTATGCAATCTACTCGCGCGAATAATTCGCGCCGCGTTTGGTGTGAACGCACCATAACTCGTGTATCACATGCCTTACCTGTAGGATGACAAAGGATCATGCTCTGCATCTGTTCATGCGCTCAGACTCTCAAACTCCTCACAGATACACATTCATCTGTAAAGAGACACAGAGATAAGACTCATCAGTCATTGTTTTTTACTTTTTCACGATACATTAAAAACCAAGGACCAAGACTTGGCAAACAAAGATTATGCTGCACTGGAGTTAAGGATCAACAGCACTGGAGCAAGAATGTAGAAAGTAAAACTTCAGCGGTTGCGTTTGTACTTTAAAAATAGGACAAAATATATATGTACTGTATATATATATTGCTCATTTTACATAAAAATCCTCTGGAAACAAGCAATTCAAAGCTTTCCAACTTCAAACAGTAGCCTGCAAAGCAAGTGATGGAGGAGAAGAATAAAGCAGGGTATGCTTTAGGGCGTGGCAACCCCTTCAGTGAGTCTTCAGTTCATGAAAGATAACTAACATTTTGGTCCCCTAAACAAAAAAATCTTCTTCAGCGTTCGGTAGTGCTTAGCTCTAAGGCTATATCAGTAATAAATCGGTGTCGTGATTATTGTTTTAGAGGCTACAGTACAGACTTACTAGACTATTCTATCCTTCATCCATTTAATCATTATATCCACATTACCAATTCTTATTTTTTCAAAGGTCTCACTGTGTAAATATTTTGTGAAAGCACCAATGGTCAACCGTACAGTGTCTTTGCAATATCAATATTGTGGTATTTAGGTCAAAATTAAAATTTTCTCTAAATGGCCAAACCCTACTTAGCTCCACCCCCTCGTGTCACTTTGGATCAGGAAAAACCAAGATGGCCCTGAATAAGGTCTGAGGAGGTCACTTAAAGGTGACGGGACATCACTGACAGTATTTTATAAAAAAGGCTGGAGGTGGTGAAGAGGATGAAAGAGGTGAAAGAACCAGGGGACTTCATCCCCCCGCGCCTGTGACGCCAGTCCAGGAAAGTACCAGTAGCCTAATAACAAGGTTATGATATTTCCTTGAGTATGTCAAACGGCTCTACAGAACAGAAGGCCATTCAAAGCCGACATATGGTCCACATCACCAATTACCAAGGTGTGCGTCGATAGGGAGAAGATGAAGAGAGTGGTAGCAACAGAGGGAGTTCAAATGTGGACAGATGAGGAGAGGAGGGACTTTCAGCCAATTTAGAGTAACGACCTCGGGTTGCAGGGACCGAGTTCAATATGGTACACATAGTACGAATTTACCTCATCAATATGAAATGCCTCCGATAGTGTTTTAAAGATCACAGATCAGCAAGTTGCAAGAGCAGGTCAAGACTGAAACATATGAGTTAAATTGGCGGGGGCGGGGGGGTATTACGACATCTGATGCAACTCGCGTCTGTAGTATATTTAACACAGTACTGTCATTTCCTCTATATAGAGCAGGGTTCCAAATGTCTTCGGAACCCTTCGGAAAGGTTATGTTTTTAGAAGACGCTATACAGTCATTTTTTACTCTTGAAATGATCCCTTTTTGAGTTAAAAGGGATCTCCAGCAGATCATCGCAGCCTGAAACCGAGGATGTGTTTGGAAAGTTGGGGTCATGAACTCTGAAAGAAGTGACGGACTTGGATAACAAAGTCCTCAAAAAGTCCTAGAAAAGATTTTGACTGATGATTTCTGACTAATCAATAGCTAAACGAACGTCCCTATCTTTAAAGGAAGGAATGGTTTCCTACAAGAAATGAAAACACCAGGACTGTTGAAGATGAGGAGGAGGTTATAAAAGAGGGATCAACAGGACGAAGCCAAATAAGACAAGAAATATCTTCAGAATAATAGAGAATAGTTAATGTGGATTCTTTCCTTTGTCCTTCAGTGTTGCTTACTATGAACACGAGGCATCGGTGTGTTGGAGTGGAAAGGCCCAGGCCTTCATGCTGGTTTAGTCCCAGAAAGACCCTCATTAATTCGCATGCAACCATCTCGCCGACAATTCCCATCTAACCCAGGTCAGTGGTGAGCCCATGGCCGAGCATGTGCGCACCAATTAATCCAATGGCTCGAGTCACAGTCTGCTCTCATTTCCAAAGCAGTCAATCAAAAGCCGGGGATTGGAGTCCAGAGTTATCCCTCCCAATATCGAACCCCCTCTTCAAAACGTTAAGTGTAAAAAGGCAAAGACACGAAGCTTTGAAACTGGTTTGTTTCCCAATAATGGACTGAAAGGAACTACTCCCCCCAAAATTCCTGCCTCTCCACAATTCTGAAAATGTTCCCTTTTGAGCCTGCGAGGACGCAAACAATCTGTTGATTCAGTGGTGGAATCCTTTCCCTCCTAAGCCACTATTTGCTTTAGCGGCGATGACACAAGGGGAGGAATTTGAGCAATGCCTGTGTATCGTAGACTCATTTCCTCAGATGGAGAGCCGTCTCCAGACAGAAGAGACAGTGGTGAAGTCGGCTTTAGTCCCGCACCTCTGGCTCCGGGTCGCCCAGCGTCCTGCAGACATGTAACACGCTGCTCTTTCCATGTCAGTCACACACTCACGTATTCTAACCCTTATTCATAACAAGCGGCAAACGTGTAATGGCACGAAGCGTCCATACACTTTCAATCAGTCACGGAACTATGTTTTCCAACGACCTCGTAGGACTCACGGATGAAAGGCCGTCACTCCTCGCTTGTTTGTTTTGTCTGAATGATGAGCGGCCAGCCAATCGCTTGCTATCGAGACGATGAATTCATCCCCTCCCAACAACCTTTGAGCGCGCCCTGATCCCCGCTCTTTTTATCATTTCCAAAGATCATGTTGTGTTGTACTTCGCAGGAACGACTGCCTGCTTACGGGATTCCAAAGGGCTTACCGCCTCTTTCTGCACAAATGGAAGTCTCTCCCGATTTGTAAGGGATCAAAGTGGCCTCGGAACTGTGCCGCTTCCAAGTTTAAAAAAATGAAAAGCGTGAAAAGCCAGAGATCGCACTCTCTCTCGCTCCACGATGTGATCGAGTCAAACTGAAGCAGCCTCGAGATAAAACTTTGCTTCAACAGGAGATCAACGCCGCTTCGCCATTGTGTGCTCGTTCTCCCTCACTCTCTCTGGCCCTCCCTGATATTTTCCACTGCTGGGTCAATGATGTGTCATACTAGTGAAATACTGAGAGCAGTTTAAAGAGCATTGAAGGATGCCCTTTTTTCTCATTGTGCTTCAAAGTCAATGAACAAAAAAAAGAAGAGAAATGGAGTGGGCTGTGCAAGAAGATTAGCAATCTTTGTACTTGGTGGATGGCAGCCAAAAAGCATCTACCCGCTCCTCTCTCCACTTGTGTCTTTTTTCAGCTGTTCCGTTTCATGCCAGATATGTAAATTGCTTCTGAAAGTCACACAGGAGCTCATACGGGACCATTCGGATTTTAAATGCCAAAAAAAAGCATGTATCAAATGACATAGGGATATCAACACGGTAGATCTCCAATGATAAAAGCAGTGGAGTATGGAGAGACAGAAGCGGAGAGAGAGACAGAGACAGAGAGAAAGAGAGACAGAGACAGAGACCGAGAGAGAGACAGAGAGAGAGAGAAAGAGAGACAGAGACAGAGACCGAGAGAGAGAGACCGAGAGACCGAGAGAGAGATTTGATTTATTTATTTTATTTATTTAAAAGGGACCATGTACAGTTTAAACATAAATGTCTCCATTCGATGCACTGTACCAGATTGTAGCTTAAGCTAATTTGCATCTGCAGTCTCAGACCGAGAAAGAGAGACCGAGAAAGAGAGACAGAGAGAGAGAGACTGAGACAGACAGAGACAGACAGAGACAGACACAGAGAGACTGAGACAGAGACCGAGACAGAGACCGAGAGAGAGAGACAGAGACCGAGAAAGAGAGACAGAGAGAGAGAGACCGAGAGAGAGAGAGACAGAGACACAAAGACCGAGAAAGAGAGACCGAGAAAGAGAGACCGAGAGAGAGAGACAGAGACAGAGAGACAGAGACAGAGAGAGATCGAGAAAGAGAGACCGAGAGAGAGAGACAGAGACAGAGACAGAGAGACAGACCGAGAAAGAGAGACCGAGAAAGAGAGACCGAGAGAAAGAGCGACAGAGAGAGAGACAGAGAGAGTAAATGGCAACAGCAAGGATAGACGGGCTATGGTAATGCGGACTAAACTAATTAAAAGATCACAGGATGAGGTAGTTGGGGTTAAAAGGGATGAATGAACTTTAGAATCAAGTCAGCCTTTAGTTTTAATCTCATTACAATCTGAACCCACCTTCACAGGCTCTTAGAAAACTTTGACCAGAGTGTTGGGAGTATAAAACACAGATGAATAGTGCACACCCACCCACATCCAGACCTGTCGCCTCCTTCTCTTGAAGGCAGATCATTCACTCCGGTGCTACTACAACATCTAACCCAAAGAAAGAGAGGAGCAGGATGGTAGAAGCAGCTTTTCAGAGGCAGGGCTCCCGATAGCCAAAACTTGTCTGAATGTAAAATGTAGGTCAATCTAAAAATAAAAAAAATTGGACAAAGAAAAATAAGCATTATTTTTCTTTGTTATTGTCATCTATAGGGGTTATTTACATTAAAACAGACAATTGAACTGATAAGGAAATCAATTTTATTTTCATTTAAATAATTGCTTCGATTTAAAAGTATTTAAATTATGCATCATTAGCTGTTTTGAGCGAATGTTAGGAGGTTAACGAGACATCATTCTCTGTCTAAATGTATTTTATACAGTATTGCTGTGAGAACATTAATTTACAGGATTACATTTGAACACATGGTAACATTATAATTTACCTTCACTCAATACTTATTTTGACTGAATAGAGCTTGAACGTATCATTCTGTAACTCAATGTACCCTCCGTTAATGTTAGCTGTTAGCTCCGTAATTTAGCCAAGCAGGACATCTTTTTTGCCAAAAACTACATTTTACAAGATTACATTTGGACACATCGTGATAACATTGCATTTGACCTTCACCCAAAACTCATTTTTACTGTTTGGAGCTTGAACGCGCCATAATGTAACTCAATGCAACGTCCCTCCATTAGCTGTTAGCTCAGTTATAAGCAGGACTGTGCTAGAGAGAGAAGAGCCGGTGACAGTGATTACTCTGAGCAGCATGATGGGAATGAATTACAATATAATAATAATCTCCTGATTCCATATTCTTCCTGATACAGATACAGATAACATTTATTCATCACTTGTCCGATCGGACAACTGAATGAGTCATTCCACTTTTCCGACCACAGAGTTTACTTGTGTTCATGTCAAGTTAATGTGTCATCTGATATCATCAATAAATAACTTATTAACATGAAAACTATTTGCAAAGTTAACTCTAAAGCTCCTATTCTGAATACATTTTCAGACGGCAGCATTTTCTCAAAGACCCGTAGAATCTGATAAGATGGGAAGGCGACACCTGAGGAGAATCAGTCACAGAGATTCATCTTCCGTTGATGTTTTCTGTTGCTCCGGTGAAAGGGCGAATGGGCGTTGGAGCGGGCCGGGGCACACGAGGCGGCGGCCGTGCAGCTGGTCCTGTGTGCCTTGGTGGCGTCACTGTTTGTGTTCCCAGGAGAGGCGGACAAAGCGCTTCCAGGTCACCCGCTAACCTGCCCTCCTCATTACCAAAGGTCATGCTGCTGGAGCACAAGGCTGACCTCTCATGCCAAAGGTTACTTAGTGAAGGGGGGGGGGGTTTTAGGAGGAGAAAGAGGAGCGGGGAAGGTGAGACCATCCTCCGGTCTCGTCCCTCACTTTCATTTAACCATTTCTCTCTGGATTGACACTCCTGAGTCGCACTACCTGGACTGCCTTGAGACTCTTCTTGAGGCCAAAACCAGCGAATAATCTGATTCAAATTCTCCAAATAAAATTCTTCATCTTTTATGTGGATGTCCAATCCGTGTTGATGGTAAATGTAGTCCGGTGAAGAAATAAATGCCCCAGTGTGAGCTTTATTGACCGCCACAGCTGATCTGTCCTGCTGCAGTGCTGTGCCTACATGTACCAGAATACAATTTCACAACATCTGACAGATAAACTAAATTAATTTGCTTAACGTCAAGAACGAAATATTCTTACACCTAAACTGAAAAATATGCAGACTCTGCACGCTGTTAGCTTTCTGTTAGCATCAGAGGACAAGTCGGCGTTTGCTCTCTGGTCCTCACCAGCTATATCCTCTCCACAGTGAGCCCAGCTTGGAGCCGCTTCTCTTTGGCTGAATATCCCACTGAGCCACAACCTACACTGTAAAAAAATCCTCATCCATAACACTCATATTTTTGGATGCCATATCTGCTTTTGGAAACGTAACACAAGCGACGACAACAAGAACGTTTTTCTTCTCCTACTATCTCATTTCCAGGTTCAGTGTTTGGCCTGTGGACCAGGCTGGGCTGAATGCCTATAGATGGCATTGCTCTTTAAGATCACAGCGAGCTCATTAGCTCTGGCCCGCTGTTGCGTTCACTCAACCCAGGCCGAAGACGTGACCGGGTGGAGAGTCAAAAAGAGGGTGGGAGAGGAGGGAGGGGTGCGAGGGAACCGATACGTTTCCTCGGATAAAGCAGAGCCTAATAATGACTTCCTGTGTTTAGCCTGGAAAACTAAACGGAGAGGCACCGTGCACGACGCTGCGAACACGAGAGCTAGCAGTACGTACAGTAGACATGATGGGGTTGGGTGTATGTTTGGGGGGGGGTTACAACATCTGGATCTTGTAGTCTTTGGAGATTCTGACTGTCTCTCAATTGATCAACGACCCATCCACACTGCTCCCTCCCTTGTTTGCTTCCTCCTCCATCCCTAACCCCTCTCTGTCAGGACCATGTGAGAACTCCAGACCGCCAGACAAAGTGCCAACAGTTGAACATGAACTTGGAATATGCAAAAAACACAGCAGCCCTTAGCAAGGGGCCATGCTGAAATGTGATTGAATGTGTCAGCAGGTCGTAAAGAGCCCCTCCCCGCCTCAAGATCAATGTAATTATCAAAGCTTTACGTGGAGGACTTTCCGGACTGGGGAGTAAGGAGGAGGAGGGTGGTGCTGCCAGCATTACTCCACCAACAGAACCCCCTTTTAACCCAACGAGCGGAGAATAAGCGAGGTCTTCCAGCTGCCTTCCATCAGCGGACGACAGAAAGAAAGACAGGGCGAAAGAAAATGGGGGGGGGGGGGGGGTTCTGTAACACCTGCAGCGGGATGCCAGCAAACATTCCTCGGTCCTCCAGCCCCTTGTTGATGCACTCTATAAATCCTTCTGATTAGCTACAGTAGCGCGCCTAAGTGCCACTTACATCAAACCCCCAGAGGGGGAAGTTGTTGCGACCCAAAAAGCTTTGTAAATGTGTTGTAGGCCCAAGTGATTATCCCCAAAACAAAGCTAGTTGTGTTTCTCTAATAAGAGAGAATGTTGGGAGGAAGGGCGATGATGGCAGCGTAGTGAGCCTGACAGCAGGTTCGCAATTATACGCCATTTGTTGAAGAATTCACGAGAATCGGGAGAAATAACTCCCCCCGTTATTAAGCTATTAGGGTGACTTGGACTAATAGTAAGTCCATTATGCTGTAGCATTCTGGGAAGACTTCACACCAAAACAAGACACAGATGTGCATGTAGGAGCTACGCCAATGTTTTCATACAGTGAATGTGAAAACCGCATAGTTGTGCGGCGTCTGCTTTTGCTCCAAAAGCTAAATATTCGCCGATGCATTTATCATGTTTACAAAGCTTCTCGGGGAAAGGGAGGGGATGCTGGGAATCGGACTCAAAGCGCCGTCACTGAAAGAAATGCACCAATGCGCGGCACGCTGAAAAAAAAAAAAAAAAACCATTAACATTAACCTGAAACCCTGGTCAGTGGATAAATGAGCATGTGGAGGACCACCAAGTGAAGCAGCAGGCCCGGCTGTCTAGAAAGCCGCGTGCTCACGATAACAGAAAGGATGGCACGGCTCTGGTCCGACCTGCCAGAGGACTGTTGACAGCTGACGCAGACCAGACCCAAGTGCACTCTGATGCGTAAAGAGAGCAGTATTTCTACATAAAGTCAGTCAGTGGGGCTACACTCCAACATCAGACACACAACACTTTCAGACTCTTGTAAAGAATCATTTACAGTAATTCGTATTCCTTTTTACTGTGGTTTCATATGCTGATGTATTTCACTCTGTGTTTTCTACCTCAAACTACAAACATTGATGGCAGTGATGAGAATGCAAAGGGGCACACACATCATTTACTCTGTGGAAATGAGCTGTCGAAGTTAGTCCATCAGACCACTTAGTGGTCTATTGAGTCAGGACTGTTATCAGGACCTTTAGACTGTGTTCCAATTACATACTCTATAGCATCTATATCTTATTTTAGTAACCGGTTATTCCATCGATTAATCGAGTAATCAGATTAAAAATACTTTTGCTTTATTAAGGAGCAATAGTAAATACACAAAACAGCCCCGAAAAATGATTTCAACAGTCCCCAAGTCAGTGTAAACGGTCAACAATTCTAAATGGAAATTTTGGCATCAGCAGTTAGAAGATTAAACGGGTCATATTCTCTCTATTATATGTATTAAACATCTGCTTAAAGAACTGGATGTATTCAAGTTTCTCGCCAAAAAATACATTTTACAAGATTACATTTGAACACATCATGATATAATATATATTATATATAAAAAATGTACCTTCACACAATACTCATTTGTACTGAATGGAGCGTGAATGCATCATAATGCAGCTGAATGTTTATGTTTAACACACAAGTGTTTATGTCGATATATCATTGATTTTTTTTAAAAGTCCCAAATATTGAAATCTGTATCAGCCTCAAATATCAAGCATTGATTGGGCCACGACAAATATATAGTATTGGGGCTATATAACTAAAACCTGCACTGTCAACATTACTAAATAGCGTGTACCTACATTTCACACATCCTGCATCATACGTCTTGGTCTCTGTTGGTTCTTCGAGTGTTAATGTGGAGTCTTCAGAAAGACTGGGGACAGTATGGCATCATCAAACCTCGACCCTAACAAAAAGTATGTGTTCGTATACACAGACTACAAGGAGAGGAACATACGTGCATTCACACACACACACACACACACACACACACACACACACACACACACACACACACACACACACACACACACACACACACACACACACACACACACACACACACACACACACACACACACACACACACACACACACACACACACACACACACACACACACATCTGGAGTCAGCCTTGACAGCTGAGGACATCCTGAGAGGACGCACGTCTACGCTGGCAGCCGGGGACGATCGAGAGAGGAGTCCTGCAGGGTGACGTAAGACCTGCCAAGAGTCCTGTGCATTCTGCTGCACATGTATGGGCTCTAGTGCTTCTAGCCACACGCACTAATGGGCCCGCTTTCTTAAGACGACGGTGAAGCAACTAACTGGTCTTAAGTTAAGAGACACACAAAGACATTGTCATATTTATAATCCTTTCTAAATGAAAAAAGCAGTTTTTTCTACTTTCAATATCCAAAATTGACCCAACAAATCATTCAATCCAATCCACAGCCATTTAATGAAAGCTTGTTAATGATCCAAACATTTCATGTCCGTTAGTTCCTTATGTAAACTTAAGCACACAGGAAAATAAAAAGATATTCTGTTTCCAGTAATAGCCCGGAGTTTGTTTAGAATAAGTGATCTCTGGTTAATGAGGCCGCAAAAAAACAAGGAAATAAAATCTGCGTTGATAGCTACAGTACTATACTTTGAACTGCAGCAGACATAGGCAACTGAGAATAATGATATAATGATATATTATATAATTAGACTGTGGTTAGACAACAGTTTCAAATAAAGCAGATTCCAGTAGTTGATAAATTGATAAGCTGAGCGACTGAAAATGAATCCGAAGCTATTTTGATCATCTATCCATCATTTGTTACTATTTATTTTTGGCAAAAATGGCAAACATTCACTTGTTTCCCTCCACAATGTGTTTGTTTTCTACAAAACTGAATTGAAGATATTTTAATTGAGAATAGAACTGGTTGATTAATCAGTGGTTAAAATAAAATAAGATATGGAAGGAAAAAAAGTGCAGGAATGGGAACTGCAATAAAAAATAAATGAAAAAAACCAAACTAGTACTATATCGTGCCTCTGCCCAACACAGTGAAGCAGTGAACCACAGAGACCATATAGAGCGAGTACCATTAGTAAATGTACCCCAACACAGAGGCCAGGCAGACAGCCTTGCCAGAGCCTTAAGTGTGTGTGTGTGTGTGTGTGTGTGTGCGTGCGTGCGTGCGTGTGTGTGTGCGTGTGCCATATGGGATTGTTTGCATGCACATGTGTCCATATAACTTTTATCAAACTGGCATGCAGAGTAGTGAACATGGCTTTTGTCCATTTTAATCCACGTGGAAGAAAGGAAACTCGCTGGCAGAGACAGACAAAATATCTGGTTCTTCAAGAGGCAAAAACACAGACAAACACAGACATGGAACTCAATGTTAACAAAATTACAACACAGTTAAATCTCTAAACCGCCACCGACGATCTGCAAAACACAACGGCTGCAGTACTTTTTCTGAGGAGAGGAAGAAGGACGAGGCTCGGACAGGGCGAGAGAAGACAAAAAGATAAGAAGGTGGACAAGAGGGAACCAGGTGGACGGGGACCATGAGACAGGGAGGGAGGGAGCAAGGGAGGGATGTTAAACCGCTCTGCTTGGCAGCAGCTCAACAGTTAGCCTGATAGCACGGTTTACGGATGGGCTCAAGCTACGCAAAAGTCTCCATCAAGTGACACAAAAAGGAACGGATGAGGCCTCCTCCGTCCCTCCATCCCTACCTGTCCCTCCACCTCTGTGCAGTGAGCCAAACAACGGGCCCCTCCAGGGTCAGCAGCTTGGGCCAAGACCAAGATCTCTCCCTCTCCCTCCCTCCCTCCCTCCACCCCTCCCTGGGAGCATCTCCCCACCCTTACGAACCCTCTCTGGTTTGTGTCAGTCTAATGAACAGTCTCTTAACTGTTCCGCGGCAAGAAAGCAGATGGAACCTTGGGAGGATTTACAGCGCGCGCAAACAGAGACAGAGAGACAGAGAGACAGAGAGAGAGAGAGAGAGAGAGAGAGAGAGAGAGAGAGAGAAAATGAAGGAGGGGAGAGAGCAGTTAAGTTGAAGAGGGGAGTGCGGAATGCACCCTCACATTGTTCCTCCTCTGACCAGCGAGCCAAAAATATGCCTTACATTTGCACATTTTTCTAATTTATCTCTTATTGAATTACTGTTTCAAGAAGAAAAGAAAACCAGAGTGATCCAGAGACAGATGGACGGATAGATAGAAGAGTCAGAGGAAGGATGATGATGATGATGATGATGGGACATCATATACTGATGGCATTGGGAGCACAGCTCTGTGTCCACCTACCCAAGCTGAACTCCAGCCAATAGGAAGCTATTTCATCATATTTGTACATCAGCCACGTTTCTCCATGAGGTCATTAATAAGCAAGGTTCAGATGTATGTTCAGTATACATAGTTAAGATCTGGCCTCAGTGCAGCAGCTGATACTAATATCAATATTTAGGTACTTGTACCTAAATATTGATATTATATTATATTATTATTTATATTATTATTATATAAATAACTGATATTAGGTAGAATACTCATCGTTTACTTGAATATGTTCCCGTCATGATACATTTGATGTATTTCTACTACATTGACATATGACGGTTTTCAATTCAGTTTTACAAATTGATAATTAAAATAGATCTGCTGATAGATTAGATGCATCATTATAGATAAAACTATGAAGTACAAAATGAACATTAAAATGGACATTACAATCTTACATGTTGATGCATCATTAATATATAATATATATTAATAATAACACTTTGAACAATACTTTGAGTGCAGGATTGTATGGAGTCATAGGAGTGATCTAAAAAGATGTAAAATAATAAGAAAATAAATGTGGAAATATGAGAAACATAAAACAATAAGAAGATATAAAATAAAAAAGGTTTTATTTATTTATATATATACACACACACATACACAGAAAGAGTATTTTTTGTGCAAAAAATAAACATAGAAATATAAATAAATATAGAAATACAGAAATAAATGATCAGATGATTGTAAAGACAAATGAAAACACTTGTAATTGTTCTTTCATATCTTGTTATTTGTCTTTATATTTACATATTTATCTATTCTTTTATTTTTTTTCACTCTATATTTCAATATGTTTTTATTTATCTATTATTTGTATTCATCTAAATATTTCCACATTTTGTATTTACTTATTTCTTTGTTTATATATTTTCTCATTCTTTGATAGATTTATTCATTTTTTATGGCACTCCTATGACTCCACATACCTTTGACTTATAATGGAGTATTTCTATATTACAGTATTACCTTTGACTTATAATGGAGTATTTCTATATTACAATATTACCTTTGACTTATAATGGAGTATATCTATATTACAGTATTACCTTTGACTTATAATGGAGTATTTCTATAGTACAGTATTACCTTTGACTTATAATAGAGTATTTCTATACTACAGTATTACCTTTGACTTATAATGGAGTATTTCTATATTACAGTATTACCTTTGACTTATAATGGAGTATTTCTATACTACAGTATTACCTTTGACTTATAATGGAGTATTTCTATATTACAGTATTACCTTTGACTTATAATGTAGTATTTCTATACTACAGTATTACCTTTGACTTATAATGTAGTATTTCTATACTACAGTATTACCTTTGCCTTATAATGGAGTATTTCTATACTACAGTATTACCTTTGACTTATAATGGAGTATTTCTATAGTACAGTATTACCTTTGACTTATAATGGAGTATTTCTATAGTACAGTATTACCTTTGACTTATAATGGAGTATTTCTATATTACAGTATTACCTTTGACTTATAATGGAGTATTTCTATACTACAGTATTACCTTTGACTTATAATGTAGTATTTCTATACTACAGTATTACCTTTGACTTATAATGTAGTATTTCTATACTACAGTATTACCTTTGACTTATAATGTAGTATTTCTATACTACAGTATTACCTTTGACTTATAATGGAGTATTTCTATACTACAGTATTACCTTTGACTTATAATGTAGTATTTCTATACTACAGTATTACCTTTGACTTATAATGTAGTATTTCTATACTACAGTATTACCTTTGACTTATAATGGAGTATTTCTATACTACAGTATTACCTTTGACTTATAATGGAGTATTTCTATAGTACAGTATTACCTTTGACTTATAATGGAGTATTTCTATAGTACAGTATTACCTTTGACTTATAATGGAGTATTTCTATAGTACAGTATTGCTACTTACCACCATAGGGGCAGCATGTTGCTGCGCTCTCTCGTATATAATCATGAATATCTTTGTCTGTCACAGAGGTGAGCAACAGAGAAGAAGATCTTCAGGAGTTTTACATCTAATGTATCATAATAACTCTGTTTCACACTATGCTGAATTGTGTTACCTCAAGGTTTACACTGACGATTCAGCCATAAAGAATACAATAACTCTCCATGTTGTGCTTCTAAAAAGATCTTTAAGAGCCCCTTTTAGTTGGGCCACCTCTGAAAACCATTGTTCCTGGAGAAGCAGCATAGGAAGCATGAGGTAAAGCTACGTTTTATGGCAAACCACTTGCTGAATGTACCAATGTTCTGGCAGCGCCAACTTTTCTTTTGCTCTGTAGGGGTTTGGATAAGCCAGTTCTCCATCTGTGATCATTAAGGTCCAGTTTTCCATCCCTGCTGCCTCTCAGCTCTGTCGCAGGGCACTTCCTCAGGTATTATGGGTCTCTACAGTGTCTCTAAAATGGAACTAATGGACTCAGAGCAAAGGGTTCAGCCTAATAATGCAGACATTGTGTGAGGAGATTGAGTAACAACAAATGTTTCATAGAGAAGGTCAGTCAAGACGTGACTTTTTCGGAACAAAGAGACTTTCACCAGAATAGAAAACGTCCAAATATCAGATCTGCAGTGTTCCAAAACACTATGTCATACTGCCTCCAGGCCCAACCAACTGAGAGGGCACAGGGGACTGTCTGATCTGGAACATTCCTGACTTTCAAACATTTCTTTCCTTCAGCATTTGCCAGTATGGGTGGTAACACAGGTTCATTCAGATTAGTGATACACACTTCTTCTTTCCTTCACCTGTAACGCTTTAATATCTTGGTGACCTGCCAACTGCATCTAATAAGCAGGCAGACTGGCGCAGCTAGGAGCCCGTCAGTCAGGATTAGGCGGTGTGGTGAAATTTGGTGTAGAGTATTAGAGGAATTGGGACTTGTCAGCCTTAAGAAGGTCAATGGTGCACGAAATGACATGTGAACGTGTGTTCTGCGCCATTTCTTGTGACATTACCAAGCTACATTTCCCCCTTTACAAGATAACATGCTGACTAATTTCATGTGTTCGTATAAAAGGTAAGATTTAAAAAATTTTCTTTTTTAAATATACTGTACATCATAGACTGTAGATAAGTGGGCGTGGCTGTCACCCATTGGTTTGTTGACTGATGTTATGAAGCCTTGAGTTTAGAGTTTTGGTTGTCCCCATCTTGGTTTTTTGCAACCAGTGAATGGAAGTGACCATGTTTGGACCGCAGAGGAGTGACGTAGAGATGCCGTATACGGCTCTGATAGCAGCTTGTCAATCACAAGGTAGCCCCGCCCTAGATACTCCACTGTTTGGTCTGTTTGACTCTAAATGGACCATAATTTACTAAATGAACATCATGCTGTATTGAAGAAGACTTGAAACTAGAGATTGAGACCATAAACTCATGTTTACAATGTTTACTGAGGTAATAAATCAAGAGAGAAGTAGAGTCATTTTCTCATAGACTTCTATACAACCAGAGGAGTCGCCCCCTGATGGTCAGTAGAGAGAATGCAAGTGTATGGCACTTCCGCATCGGCTTCACTTTACGGAACCGGAGGGTGCTGCCTGGTATACATGTGTATGGTAGCGGTTGTCATTCAACACCAAACTCTCAGTGTGGGAATAGTGATGGAAATAGTTGGGATTGTGGAGGCGGAAACATCCGACACAGATGTCAGGGGCTGAATCATTAATCGCTTCTGTGCTTTTTCGATCAATTTCAAGTTTTTCCAGCAGTGGGTAGCAGATATCACAGCACCAGAGCGAATACTGCATTGCAAACAAAGAACACTAATGATTTGTTTGGTCACAAATAATGCCACCACCTACCACACCCACTGATACTGTAATCCTACACAACTACCAACGCTTCCACATGTGTGGGGGAAAGCTTCCAGCCACGAAAATGATTAGAAATCAGTCCATGTGTCATGCGACTTTGCTTAGAGTGCACAGGATGGTCTGTCTCCTACAGAACTGTCTCAAGCAGAAGCAGAGTATTTCCTATAGAGTCATTTCTTACTTAGCTGGTGGGTTGTCAGTACAGCCCAAAAGCAAGCTGTACCCTCTGCATATTGCTGAGCCAGCTGGCAGGATCCATATTAGTCCATCAATGTAATAATAGTGAGAGTGACAGGACATGAATCCAACTGCATTCGCCTCAGGAGACTTAATTCTCAATGCAACAAGTAAAAACATGTCCTCACTTCATTTTGGTTCAGAGTTCAGAGAAGCCTGAGTGAATTCTCCGTCGCCTATTTTGCTTTCATCTCGTTCTCCTTTCTTTGCCTCACATTCTGAACTGTGCCAACTGGCCAAGAACACGGCTCTCAAGGTTATTGGTTTGCTTGTTGACTCCACTTTGTCCACTGTTTTCCATGTGTTGTAAAAGCGTATAAAATCCATCAGGAAATGAGTTCCGTCACCAACAAAATGTAAAAAGACAACAAAACAGTAACAGGATCTGTGTAAATGTTTTTAACTCGATTATTTTTGTTGGATGAAAAAGGATCAACTATGTTAAGTCTGCTGGAAATCAGAGGCTAGTTGTTGAGCGCTCCTGAGACTGAGCGGGTTACATATTCCATGTGTCCACCATTACTCAACATTGGCTCACGCCGGGCCCTATGGGGGCGAGCCCTTTGCAGCCAGCCAACACTAATGGGCTGACAGAGAGGAAGACGTCAGAGCACCAACAAACAGATGCTTTCCATGATGTTGTTGATATGGTAACCCTCTGCATCAATCTTTGGTTTATGCTAACCCACGGTGAAGGTGACGCCTTCCATCTGCGCTGCCCAGGAGAACTACAATCTGCCAACTCATCAACTATCCACCCCTTTTAATCAGGCTGTCAGTGCCAAACATGGGTGACAGTGGCATCACATCAATCAAGCTGAGATGGTTGGTGGAGGAAGTGGAAAACACAACGCCCTCAGTAAAGTAGATTGGGTGGCTGGTCTGAGTGATTGAATAGCGTTCCCCTCTGTCTTACAGTGTCACATCATGATGTAGAGCACACCAACATCAAAGAACCAAAGGCTGACTGCTGCGTCGCCTCGTGTCTTGGCCAAAAAGTTGCACAAGAACACACCGCAAAGACTACAGACAGCGGCCAACTAGTGAGACAGGGGGGGGGGGGGGGTCTCAGATGGGGTCCAAGACTCCTTGATGGACACTTCAGACCCCCTGAAAGCCAATTATTCATTACTTGCAATCGTCACTAAAATGCATTTTAGAAGCCCAGCAAGTTCTCATTGTTCAAACTGCAAAACATTTATTCACAAATATGAAAAGCAAATTTGACAATTGTCCACCGTAAATGACACAGCCAGACAGAGCCTCAACATGTTGTATTCTTACTGATGATGTATGATAAAAGGTTATTCCTATAACCTCCCAGTTTCAATGTGCATCCCAGCTGCAGAGAGTGCCGACAGCCAATTAAATAGCCAAAGTGTCTGTGCACTGTGTGCCGTTTGCTCTCTGAGCCTGGATCACTTAATTAGCATCCAAAGAGTAACAGTGCAGGGTGCGATATTCACCAAACTCCATACCTCGTGATGGCAACACCAGCCCCCTATGCTGCCTCAACAAGCCGTCCATTTATCAAAACCTCCAGGTCCGTTTTTGCATACAGGCCTCAGTGAGGAAGAGTGAGGTTGATCCAGGAGTAACTGAGCCCCTGACCGGGAGCCATATGAGCCAAATATGATTCGACAAGGCCCAGAGCTCCAGGGTCAGGCCGCAGCAAGGAACATGTGTGCCTCGGAGGGAAGGCCTTGTTGCTCCCTCAGCCGGTCTAAATTCCCCAGTTTGTGCAACAAATCCTAATGAGGCTGCTCTCTGTTGGGGGGAACCGGGGCCCTGTCTGCCGGGATTTGTCTGAAGAGCTAAACGACCGAGGAAAGACTCAGTGAAGCAACCCACTCGCTTACACCCTGGCTCTCTCATCTGGCACACAGGAACATAGACTGGTGCGGTGAGGGAAGACAAGCGGTGCTCTGCAGGCCGAGGCACGGCAAAGGGATTAACAATGTGTCCACTCAGAAAATCAAGGCATAAGTTATTAACCAGAGAATACAGGCTGATATGTGAGTGGTAGCCCATGACAAAATATGTATGTGGTTAAGCTACCGGCAGTAGGTCAGGAAACCATAAGTCCACAAAAAAAGTTGGGTAGTCCACAACGTAAGCCTGCGGTTTAAGATTAATGTGCAGTTGAAATAACTGGAATTCTACTGCTGCAACAACAAGCAGCATTGCGATTTCGAAAAAAAGTGCAAGGATCATTAAAAAAAATAATAACCAGACAGGGTTGTTGAATAATATCATTTCTGACAAGAAATTGGACGGAAATGTCAAAACCAAATATGGAAGTTTCCATCTGTGGTTGATATTCCTACAAACTCAATACCAATAGAACGTCTATGTTCAAAGGCATTCCCATGTTTCTGATGTGTCTTTGGGGCCAGTCCACCTGAACCACATTAATTCAGTTTCCCTTTTCGTGCCTCTTCCTTTTCCTCAGGAAAAACTGAAGGTACTGCTCTGTAGCAAAGCTCAGTTTAAAAGTCAGATTGACATATATCACAGTGATACACTATGACAACTGACCACAGTCCACTTTTTGGGGGGTTAGAATAAAATAGTGACACTAATACGCAACACCTGTTCCTTGTCGGCATCCGTCAGTATATCAAATACACAAACGGTGACAGCTGTGGTGCAGGCAGTGATATGGTAAGGCTCTGTGCCCGCCTGATGCAAAACACAGAGACAGGAGGGGGGGGGGGGGGGGGGGGGGGCGGGTGTTGTTTCTCAGAGCACTTCTTCCCACACAGGGCCCTCTCCAGGTCAAATGGCTGAAAGCACAAGTGTAGTGGCCAGAGCCTGTAATATTCCACATATGCTTTTTGAGGAGCGCCAGGCCCTATCAGCGTCTTTAATCTAAAGCCCGGGAACCAGAAGGAAAAGGGCCGATAACGCTGCCTGCTTTCAATTACGAGGTCTGTAAAAGACACTGAGATAGGAGTTTATGTGATGGATGGCATGACGTGATAGGAGCATGAGTTCAGGGAGGCTAAACTAGCTTAGCGGGGAAACAACAGCCCGAACGGACAATAACCCCGCGCATGACGGGATGCTTCGTAATTAACGGACAATGCATATAGTCCAAATCAATGTAATGTAATGTAATGTAACACAATGACAAGAACAAACTCACAAGAACCAGTCACGTATATTTATATGACAACAAAGCAACAAATCAATCCAGCAACACTGCAGCGCTAGAGTCATTCATATTATTCATAAAAACAACACGATAGACAAATGAACACAGTAGTAACGCTACTGCAGATGTAAAAACGCAAAAGCAGTTAACTTACCACAGCTGCTGCTCACTTCAAGACAAAGTCTATCCTCCTTTCTTTGTTAACAAAGAGTTTAAAACCGCGGTTGTTCAGAACATCGGTGCGGTTCAGTTCCAGCCAGAGTCCTCCTGCGAACGTGTTCGTTCAGTTGTAGATCCACTCAGGTCTCTCCAAAAGCTTCTGAATGTGTTTACCAAATGTCATGGCAGTCCATGCAGTAGTTGATGAGATATTTCACTCAAAACCTCATGCCGACCTCATGGAAGTGCTACAGGAAAAAGTCAGAGGGATCACCAACGTCTTCGTCCAGAAACAATAAATGTCTGTGCTAAATTTTGTATCAATCCATCTGGTGGATGTTGAGATATTTCACACGATGAGTGGAAACTTTGACCTGCTGGTGTCGCTAGAGGAACAGGCATGGGATCGCTAACATATTTGGGTATCTTCCATCTGGGGACCCTTCATATCTGTACCAAATAATATAACAAATAGTTGTCAAGGCATTGCAATAAAAGCCAAAACTGTCAACTTGATGGATGGCAATAAAAGAAAAGTTGAGAATCAATAAAGTCAATAGGATTCATCCTCTAGGGGACATAAATGTTAGTCATTTTATGTCAACCCATCCAGTAGTTTTTCAATCTCCAATATTTCAATCTGGACCAAAGAGGCAGACCAACAGACCAACAGCTTACTATCCCTGGAGGCTATTAAGTTAGTTTGAATTGAGTGTCAGAGTGAAATCATTGTAAGAGGAGATCAAATTAAAAAGGATGTATGGCAGCTGGAGCCTGCATGCTGGATTTCCCCTGAATGACACCCTATGCATGTGCGAGTCCGTGTGAAATGGAGGAAGTTGGTAGATATATCCAGCATCAGCCGTCAAAACAACTTTAGAAAGTCATCTGGTGAGTCAGAAAAAAACTGTTTGCAGTTTACAGACAATGTGATATCATATTTTTTCTCTTAGTCATTCTTTTATTTGTCCTCTCCACCTCCATGGTTACTTTGATGAAACTCAACATGCAAGGGCACACTACTCTTTTCCACTTGCTTTCGTATTTACTGCTTGGCATCTCCACCTGAACGCTGCTTGTTTGTCCTTCATTTAACAACTGAAGGATTTAATTCAAAACAGGACGAGCTGCGCTGAATTGGAATTGCAATACCATAACATTTTGAGTTATGATATCTAATTTCTCATGAAATTAAACTTCAGTTTAGTGGTCATCGAACTGGATGTATTGTATCATAACTTAAAACATTTACAGGTTGCATGTTTCTGTAAAGGGAAGTGTTTTTCTTTAACACAATGTTAGGTGAGCTTCTAAGACTACAGTCACATGTCAGGGGCTGGTTCACAAGCTACAAGAAGAATAAGCCCCGTGGCAAACAAACGGCCATGATACAAACAAGTTTGGTACAGCAAGATAATGTTCACAAATTAACACTTTTGTGATTTTGCGGACAGTTCGCGTTTAGTCACATTTAGCCACTTGTTAGCAACCGCCATTTTTAACACGTGTAAAAGCTTCAAAATTCACAAGAGTGGTATTTACGGACGCATTTTATATCATGAAGCTTGTGTTAACCACAGACTATCTCAGGCATTTAACCAAAAACACATCCAAGAAAACATACAAACGAGGGAAGCAGAAGTGCAACAATGCTGACTCACTTCCAGGGTTTGAGACTCATTCCTGCAGCACTCTATTTCCCTCAGGAGATGGTAGAGATAAAAACACAAAGCTTAAAGAGACTAAACATTGAACTTACATTCACCACCTGCCCAGAAACAAACAACAGCTTTTCATATTAACTTAAAAGGTGTCATTGTTGTGTTCACAACTTCTTTCCGCTGCCCCCGTGTGGCCAAAAAGGTTATTGCAGGTTTAAATATGGACTTAAACACCCAAGAGCCTGTCTCCAAAGGACTTTCTCATAGATTACTTAGACTGTCCTCCCACGAAAAGACATAAACGTTGAAATTTGAATCCCGGGTTGGGTTTCATCCCCACTGAAAGCTGAATATGTATCACACACTGATCTAAATCCTTAGATCAGTGTGTGATCTAAGGATCTGGTCCCTGACAGACCAGATAGGGAGAGGCTTTGTCTCCTCAGAGCGTGGACAATATATCTCTCCCTCTCTCTCAGAAATCTTCTGTGGATCTGGCCGGCCGCCTGTCACCACCAGAAGACACAAATCCATACTGTGTGGCAGGATGAGGTCTCTACAAGAGACAGACGGAGATTAGGCACGCTGGTGCCACGGGGTCCACGAGAGCCGACGGCATCTCCATCCCTCGGCTCAACATCAAAGAGCGCAGTGCAACAGTTTGAATTATGGACGGCAAGTGTGCAGTCCTGTCTCCGGTGGCAGGCAACTGACTCCCGGTCAGATTAACCCCTGTGCCGCCCCCGAAGAGGAGAAAAAAAGAAAAGAAAAGCAGGGGATACGGCTCGTAGCGAGGCAGGATGAGTTACAATACCAACAACTGCACATCAGCAGCAGCAGCCGAGGTCACCGGAGTCAGCGGGGGATTTGGGTTCTCCAGTTTGAGGCCATGTAAAGTGATGGTTACGGTAAATCAAACAGGTTAAGCTTTTCAGAAAGGTCCACCAAGAAAATCCTCTGTTGGTGCATTACCTCACTAAAGTTTATTGCCGTTGCTCGGGGAATATCTCCCTCCACTAAATGTCAGGGGTTACAATCGGGGAAGAGGTTACTGCACATTATCAGACCAGGCTGTTACAGACATGAATGCTGGTGTCACAGCAAAAGAAAACACTGATGACAGATGCAGAAAATAACCATTTTGTTCACGTTCACTGGCAGAATCCAAACGCAAAAGGACAGCTCCTTTTAGAGGACGTAACTTACTTTTTGCTGAATGGCAGGAAGACAGCACAGAGACTGATTTAGAAACAGAGAGGGCGGCTTATAGAGGGACCACGCTGTGGAAGAAGTTTGCCCAGATGGAGATGGGCCAAAAACCGAGATGGCAAGCAGCTGTTAAGAGTCCGGGGCCAGTTGTTCACAAGGGCCGAGAGGCCAGGATGGAGGGATTCAGAGACATGTCGGAAAGGGGTGTGTGGGGTTAGGGTGGAGGGGTGTAGTGGGGGGGGATATAGATACAACAAGTAGACAGGGACAGTGAGGGGGAGGGAAAATAGTTCAAAGTAAATGAATGTGTGGCATTTATCTGTAGAAATCAGAAGCCCAGACTCAGCTCTGTATCTCTTTGAACAGAGAACTGCTCCGAGAACCGGCCTAACTTATTTATGGCAACAAAAAGCAACAGATAATACCTGAGCATTTTTCTGGAAACAACATGGGGAGAATCATCCCACTGATGGCTGAAAAAGACTTGTGTTCAACGGGAGCTTTCTGCCACTAAATATCACCCGTTAGTACTGATTTCATGCGCCACATAACGGAGCTTCATCAGTCCTCAGTGTTTAACGGTGGAGACAGGGTGCTGTGTAACAGCCACAGTGGCTCTACATACCTCACAGTGGATGTTATTATGTCTGTTCTAGCTACAGTTCTTCTTTACTGCAGTCACAGTATGGAGATAGGGCTGGGCAATAATAGGATAACCTAAATTCTTTCAATGGAATCGTGTTGTGATGAAATCATACATCGAGATTCACTATTATGTCCTCTAAATTGATAATAAAAAGCACGTAGTAATTATTTCTCACTAAAAGTTCTTCATTAAATGAGAACACAAGACTGGTTGTTTCATATAGATTATGTGGGCATCCTGATATCATTTAAGAATCTAAATAACTACGTAAAACTGCATTCACATGACATTTTGCCTCTAGAGCAGGCCTGGCCAACCCGCGGCTCCCGAGCCGCATGCGGCTCTTTGCCTGGTTTCATGCGGCTCTTACGTTCATATCGAAGTTTGTGTTTGTGTTTTTTTTTAATGTGCGTGTTCGCTTCGCTTGAGTTCAATACGGTATTTTCGTCAAACGCGCATGTGCGTGAGATGAAAATACCGCAAAGTTTCCCAGTAGGGGCAAGATCATTTGAGTAAACAATTTGTGTCAAGTTCGCTCTCAAAATGGCAGGGAAAAAATGCACAGCAAAACGAAAATATGAAGATGAACACAGGACGTTTTTAACAGAGTGGGAGAGTTTATATTTTTTTGTTGAACGTAATGGCCAGGTACTCTCTCGCTTCTTTGAGCTTTTGGATGCCGTGAAACTGTTCATGGAAGAGAAGGACAAGGACTATCCCGAGCTCTCAGACCTCGAGTGGATTATGGATCTGGCCTTTTTGGTCGACATGCTGTGTCACTTGGACAGACTGAAACTGACCCTGCAGGGTAAGTTAAAAATGCTGCCTGACCTGGTGCAAAGTGTGTTTGCGTTTGTCAACAAACTGAAGCTGTTCAAGGCGCATATTCAAAAGGGAGATTTAACGCATTTTCCCACTCTGCTAAAAGCCAGCGGGCAAGTCACCAGCGCCGCCCTGAATAAGCAAAGAGCCAGATATGCAACACTGGTTGAAAACCTGCACGAAAGCTTTGTGACCCGGTTCCGTGATCTACAACTGAAAAGGCCACAGATTACGTTCCTCGTCGACCCATTTAATGCGGAGACGGACTGTTTGAAAGTCCCGCTAGTCACAGATGAGGCTGCGGCTGAGTTGGAGATGATCGATCTTTGTGAGGAGGACCAACTGAAACCTGCTTTAAGGGAAGGGACCATTGAGTTCTGGAAAAGTGTGCCAATGGAAAAATACCCCAATGTCAAACGGGCTGCGCTTAAGATACTGTCAATGTTTGGGTCAACATACGTCTGCGAGTCTGTGTTTTCTACCCTGAAACACGTGAAATCAAAGCATCGATCTGTTCTGACTGACACCCATGTGAAAGAATTGCTTCGAGTGGCAACAACGGAATACAAACCAGATTTGAAGAGAATTGTTCAAGGCAAGGAATGCCAGAAGTCCCACTAAGCAACATGCATAGTAAAAGAGTATGCATAGTATTGTAAATTATTATATTTTTGTTTGTGGACTTGGTTGAACTGAGAGTTTGTGTGTGTGAGACAGTGCACACAATGTTCATTGTTGAAAATGACTGGCCTGTGGTCTTAGTACTGTAGAAGTCAATTTCTGTCATTATCATGTTGGTGTGTGACATTTACAATAAATCTGGCTGAGCAGAGGTCTGTGTGTGTGTGTGAGAGAGGAAGGGATGGGGTGATGTTCATGTGTGCCCATGTGTATGATGTGGCTCTTTGCGGTAACACAGTAAAAAATGTGGCTCTTAGTCTCTGACTGGTTGGCCACCCCTGCTCTAGAGAGACTGTGTTGATGAGTCCACACACTAAAAATGAAATCCCACCCGGATGTCCTCCTGCTCAGAGTGGACCACTGGGCTGATGTTGGGTTAGTAAGCGTAAGACTTCCCCCTAGTGGCCTTTTTCTGAATCGTACATGGAAAGAGAGAGAGAGGGGCTTCAGGGAGGAGGGCGCAGACGCATGGGATGATGGGAAATAGATATATATTCAGCAGCACAATTGAAGTATATTAAAGTGTACACACACTGACAAATGCATACAGCATTTTGCTAATGTTTGCTATTCTAACACTGAATCAGTGACGTGTAATTGCATGTGTGTGTGTGTGTGTGTGCTGCGTTTCAGATCGCGGTGTGGGTTGGACAGATGTTGAGTGAACAGGTACTCACTGTGAGCTGATTGGCTGAGCTCTGTGCTCCTGACAGCGCTGCGCTGACCTGGCCGCCTCCGACAAACTCTGAGAAGAGAAAAGCACCGATCACTTAGAAAACGCAGAGCAAAGTTTCCCTAAAACTAGAGCACATCAACAGAAACAGACTTTTATCACAGGTGGGGTTTTTTTCCCCCTCAATCTAGAAAACACACAAAACATTTCACAATAAAACATTATGGATAGGCCCGTATGAAATGCCACACTTTACACAGTACATCAAGTCGCTTGCACTGATTACATGTGTCTGGTTTAAGAGTCCCTTTAAAAACAACATCCTCTTATTCCAGATTGGTAAATGTGACTAGTTCTCTACGTTCTTTACTCCTCTATGACAGTAAACTCAATATCTTTAAGTTGTGGACAACAAAGATATAGATCCAACAACTAACCGATTAATCGAGAAAGTGATCGACAGATTAGTCAACAATGAAACTAATCCTGAGTGAGCCCCGTTGTCTGGACGTCACACGAGCGTCTTTATTAAGGAACGCGAGTGAGTAACAGGAGCACACATTACCCTCACTGGTCCAACTCTCTGTTAAATGTAATATATGATCTTACTGATGTCCTGTTGTAGAAGGTAAGGCTGTCTTACAAAGTCCAAATGAGAGGCAGATATACTACGATGTAGATCTAAAGGAGGCTTCTCTCACACTGGATCTATTCTGCTTTTGATGTCATGTTGCAATGTTACGACCCTGTGTTGTGCAGTTGGTCCATTGCAGTTAGTGAAATAAAATACAATCTTTTGTTTCCTAATCATTTAAATGAGAGTTGTTGTGCAAATAACTAGTGTAGATGACTATAACAAAGTAAAAGGATAACTTTTAGAATTGTTGATGGTTCACACTGACTTCACGCTGGTAGAAAAACAATTTGCTATAACAAAACAATAACAATCTGTATCGGCGGATATGGCTCAATCGTAACTGCGGCAAAAAAACATTTGTGCATCTCTAAAAGTTAGTTTTTTCCTGCTGATCCGATCCGGGACTCAAAAGCGTGATACAACCCGAACCGGGACTTTTGTGATCCGTCGTACTCCTAATTATGATGCTGATGAAGAAATGCTTAAACCAAAGTGTCCCCCTCTCTCTGTGAGTTGCTGGATTGTGGCTGTTACTATATAGGTACGCGTCCACTTGTCTCTATAAAGCCGATTAAAAGCAAACATTATAATGTGGGTTGACTGAGACAACACACAAAGACTCAATGTTTTGCAACGTGACCCCTCCAGCAGCCTTGGAGAACCTTAATGTTGTTCTCCGGATCTAATGGAAACTTAGAAATAGGGCGGCACCGATACAGATATCTATCAAATTCTATCTAATATGTTTATACTATGTACATTATATACTTTTCTTTTTTAGTTGCTGGTGTGATTCATTACTTTAATAATAAGTAATGTAATACATTTATAACTGTGTACCTTATTCGTTACATTTAGTTTTACAAAGTTAGAAAAGTAATGTTTAAGCCTGATGTTCCTTACTTAAAGCCTGTGATTCATGTAGACTTCAGGTATTGGACAAAAGAGGAGAGCAGGATGTGAAGGCAGCTATGTTCTGTGTTCAGAGATGGAGAGGACATAAGGAAAGCGGAATTATAGATTATGGGTTTCATTTAGCTATATGTGTAAAACACAAAGGCCCATCAGACACTGACTGGACGTCCCATCGAACACAAGCAGGTGTTCAAGTAAATGAGAGGAGCCAAAAAAGCATCAACAGCAGCGAGCTGGACCACTCTCTGTTTCCAGTGAGCCGACATGGAGCTCTGCAACAACACCAGCGAACCCACAGAGAGCACATGTATTTTTCCACAACATGCTGTTTCAGAACATGTTTCAGCGAACTGACGATACACTCATTTAAATGTTTAAACTTTGCGTTAACGTTAAATGTGCTTATTATTCGCACTCGTTCACGAAGCAACAGCTAAAACAGGCCACGCGTCTCATATTGTCACTGTGTTGCTTCTGAGTTGTGAACGTTAGCTCGAGGCTGTGACCTGTTCTCGTGTCACTCCAGGTGACGTTATCATTACAGCTTCGGCCTTTAACGTGATGTCAAATCACAGTAGACCCTATCACCCGAGCTAGCGTCAACCTTTAATAACCGTTACCAAAGCTCCGCTACGTGAACTAAAAACAACATTCAGGCGCCGATTCATCTTCACCGAGGGCTCCAAACTCTGGACATTAAGCTTCGTTTTAACGACCCATAACAATACAGCGCGGCCGTTTGCTCTCACCCGCAGACTGTATGCGCTCATACCGAGCTAGCTAGCTTAAGTTCGCGTTAGCCGACTGACGCCACTAGCCACTGCCAGCTAACCTCGCTGACCAAAACAGCTGGCTAAACAACAGCGGTTTCTCTGTGGGTTCGTTTAACAGCCAGGCCGCATACTCACACGGGCACCCGCCGGGCACGAGAGCAGAACACGCGCCGAGCGGAACCAGGCGATGAGAAAAAGTTGTCCTGGTCCCCCACTTGAGTTTATTCTTTTGCCGGATGCTGATGAATCCACTATCCAAGCATCAAACCATGTTGGGTGGGCAGCTGCGCACTGAGTTCTTCTTTGCACACGAAAGCCATTTGGAGGGTTTCTGGGAAAATGTAGGGAACTTCGAAGGGCACTAGGAGGAAACAATGTGCCCTAGCTTCTTACGTCCTAAAAGTCTATGTAGTCTCCTTTTATATTCTTCTAGTAGTTTTTCCCTAATTGTATTGTCAGTCTATCCTTCTCATACATTGTTCTTTTAAGGGGTCTGTATAAATCAGTACAAATAAGAACAAAGGGATACATTCATGGTTATGTGAAAATACAGCGCACATCGGTCATAACAAATTAATTAGACACTCTAAATGTAACTTTGTTTGCAAGTTTATGTTGTAGGGTATTTTCCAATTGTTTTTTATTAAATAAATACATTTATAAATATATATATTTTTAAAAATGGAATAGATGGAAGCCAAGAATAACTTAAAAAGTATACAACTGGCAAAGGTACGACTCTCAGAAATGACAAGCCATTGAGATGGTTGTTGTTTTCCTCCGCTGTTAAAAGTGTATTACATGACAGTGCATCAAGCTAAACTCATACCTCTCACTGCCTGCTCCCTGCTTTGGCTTAAAACATAATTAGATTTGCTCCAACAACTGATGCCTTGTTCAGATTGTGTTCCACAGCAGAATGATTACATTATCATTGAGATCATCGTCCTGGATGGTAATAGTTTTACTGAACTAATAAAAGAGAGGATGTTTGAAAGTATATAATATAGGGAATTATAATGCCCAATGAAAAAAGATAAGTAAGAGTGATACAATAAGAACATGACCCCCTTCATAAAGCATTCGTGCTGCAGCCTACATGTGATACACATGAGCACATATAAAAAGTCCAGCTAAATGATGTTTGATGTGTATTTGTAATACTCAACCTGGACACATTGTTACGTTTTTTAAATCATGGCTCTTATAACCTAGTTTTATTTTCTAGCATCAGTGCTGAGCAATACCTTGACATTTATTAATGTGTTGTTGTTTTCCCTTCAGACAAAAATAAATTACTTTATATACCCACTAGCAGGACTCTTAACTCAGATAACTGGAAATTATGAATTGTTCAGTTAGAATTTGATGTTAAATGAGATATTATGCTCCAACAAGAAAACATAGCAATGATATATTATTATCGTACTACAGTGGCGGTTCTCTGAATAAAGAATAAAAAGCACAAAGTGATCATTTTGAAAAAAAAACTCAGTACTTACCTAGTTGTATGATATAAATTAAGTTGTGAGTTTCACAAATGTAACAGAAAGGGTACTAATTCAACTTTTAATGCGTATGTGTAAAACGTTTTGTTATACTTCAAGGCTTTAAAAACAATTTGACCTGATGTCTGCCACATATCTACACTGGTTAACCCATTCGTGCACGCAACTGACATTTTTGATTTCCTTAAGTGTTGTCTGGACTGTCTAAGAGTCTAAGAGCAATTCTGAACAATTTTTTGATCAAAAGTTAGTTTTTCTTACTATATCTAGTCTTTGGACACATATAGGAATACTGTTTGTTTGCCATACAACTCCATTAATTTTAGGAAAAAAAACGTATATGCCCAAAGACTAAATGTGATATGTGAAAATGGCTGTATGTCAGAAACTAGAAGAAACGCAATCAAGTTGTATCTATGAACTCATTACAAGTTGAATATCAAATATATGCACACCAATGTCATGTAAAAAAATTGTTTGATATTTGATAAACACAATGTTAGCATTTTCTCAAATTTTTGACTATTAAAAGGAAGGTGATCTAAAAATGTCCGCACCAGATTTGCAGACTTTAGACCAATCAGAACAAATGTTATGGCATGTTTTCCTTCTCATACTGAAGATAGTGTTTGTGCACTGATTCAGCTGTTAGAAATAAAAGGTAACCTGATTGTGTATCTATCGGTTCAGTCCCTCAGAGACAACCTTCCCCAAACAACACACAATGTCAAGTACAAACCAACTCTTCTGTTCTGTAAGATTTCTTTTTGGACAATAGTTGTCACATGGGGGCAGTGTGACTACCTCTGTGAACGGCACAGATTCTGCAGCACTCATTTACAAAATGTGTGTTGCTCCGTGGAAGCTATACAGTGTGTCTCATATAGCCGTCTGTAAATACGAGCACCTTATATGATGAGTCCATTATGCATTATTCATGACTGTTAGGACATCTGCTCTCACAGCAGCACTATTCATCATAGTCTCTTGTGCAGTACAAATGTTTCACACCTCCACTGAGGTGGATGAGGTCGAACCGGCTCGTTCAAAAGCACATTGAGTGTTCAAGGAGAGCGGAGCACTTACCGTTCGCTCTGCCCTGCTCGGGGTTTCCACAGCGTGACCTCTGCATCAAACTGTGCATTAGACAAGTACCACGGTTTTACCTGACACTGAGCGTGTCCTTCTCCCTCTTACCTCTGACCATCACTATCAAAGCAAGCATTGATTTGAGCCCTTTCTTTGGTTAAGGTGAACAGGGTCAACGTTTTCACTGATAGGTGTCGCAATGAAACTTCCACGGTTAATTACAAAAATTATGACAATTATTTTTTTGTATCACTAGTTTTCTGATATGTTATGTATAAATATGCAAATGAGGCATTATCTTATTACATGTGTGCTAATACTGCTGTATTTCCAGCACAGAAATGTGAACACTGCAAAGCCTGGTTCAAAATTATTTTGTTATTTTGTTGGCATTTTAGAGTCAAATGTTTTTACAGAGAGAATTTTGAATATCTCTTTGTATCAATCCATAACTTAGAGAATGCTGCCTAAAAAATACCATCAATTTTCTCCATGTTTTTAGTAATAATATGTCGTATAAATGAATGATATACTAACAAACCCCTCTGTAAAAATCTTCAGAATATAGATGGAATGAAAGTGCAGTTTGGTGTATGTGAGTGCTGCTGAAGTGGAGATTTCTAACTTTTAAAGATGTAACTAATAGATATCACCATGAAACGACCCCATGATTACAGACATTAAGACATTTATCTAATGGTAACTTTTGGTGAAGTTAGGAGAAATCTACAGACGCAAATAGACAACTTAGTAAAATATATGTTTTTTTTCACTAGTCTGAAAGAGGGCATGTTAATGAAGCAAAATAGCCCAAAATCTATAAATTGACTGGTGCATGAAAAACACTTTTTTTGCCTGTAGTGTCTTCCCTTAAAACTCATAATGACATCTTGTACCTGCATTTCTGGAGTGTACAGAGACTGATATGAGGAGTATAACAGCTGAGCAGGGGCAAAGCAGGTGCCGGCTGACATGAAGCAGAAATAGCACAGCAAAAATATGAATGGTTAACTTAAACAGGCTTCAGTCGAAATGTCTAATTGATGCGCATGCAAAGTTGGCCACCTGGATCCATTTCCCCCTCCAGAGCTGCTTTAATTTCTTCTCATTGCTGGCCGTCTTCCTCCTGAACCAGCTGAGCGAACAGATCGACCCCTTCTGAAACATATTAAGCACTAAAAATATGTAAATAGGTCTCTATATGTTTGCAAGTTTTGTAACTTTTTTTTACATGCCCAGTCATGTAAATACAACTTAGGCGGCTCTGCTTATGGAGATGATGCTATGATTGCTCTATTTTCTGTTTCTTACATTCACAAACAGTACATAATTGTTGGATTGTACAATTATTTTTTTGTCTACTGAGGCAGCCTTCTTGGAGAGTCTGGGTCATCATGGGATGTCTCCTTATAGTGTGTTTTCAGACGTTCTCCTAGTCCTGATCCTAGTGGTGGTTACTGCAATGGTTTTCATAGTGGAGTCCTTAGGGGGGTGCAAGGGGGCCCCTAGAAATAAGGGGAATCATATATTATTACTATAATTCCATAAGTAACATAATGACAGCATGTATGACTATTTTGGTCATTGGTTTCATACACATGGGGGACACTGGTCTAGTTTGTGTCACTTCAGGGGACCATGACGAACACCACCAATTTAATGAGTATCCCAACATTTTCCATTTACAAGAAATACAATGGCCTTCTCCTGGATTTAAAATCAACAACGAATCTGTTTCCAAACTACAATTACATATCTGTGAAAACGCCTGAACAACTTTTCAAACCTCAGCGGTCTGGCGGTGTAGGGGGCTGCTGAGGTGCTCCCCGGGCGGTACAAGTGGCCCTTGAGCCGGACAGCGTTCCCAGTTCACCCCCCAGCAGCGGCAGCGGCAGCAGCAGCGGTGGCAGAGGGGGAGCCGCCGCCGCTGTGGTCGCATTAAAAACTGCATCGCCCTTTGTGACAACTGTAGATCAGTGAGCCATCAGCTCCCGTCTCGCCCTTGTTTCGGGGACTTGTAGTTTTTAGTGTAAAGAACGCCGGCGCGTGGTAGAGACCCTCCGTGAGAGTAAAACTACAGTTCCCTCGTAGCTACTCGGAGGTGTTGGTTGTCAATATGGCTGTTGTCAGACAGACAAAGCAGAGAGGCAAATAATTCGCTTCTGATTAGAAATCCTTGGAAAGGGTCGGACAGGGCACTGTAGTCATATTGCGTTATTGTTCGGCCGCAGTAAAAGACGCCGCGGGTCTTTGCTCAAGTTGCCAAAGTTAAATGGTTAAGTGGACGATTTGAACCGAGGTAAGTCGTGTACTTAGAGAAATACAACAGTGAAAGTGATGTTATTAATATCAAACGCCCGCTAGCCAGCGACGGCGGCTAACATCAGCTAGTATCAGCGTTGGCACGGCTAGCATGTTATGCTAATCGTTCCACAGCGCGAGCGCTAGCGACATAGCATATGTTACGTTTCCAGACGTCCTCTGTGATGCCCGGTGTCGTCGGTATACACTCAGCGCTGCTGGCAATGACGGGAATCATTCTGGGTTTTTAGAGGGTTGCGAGCTGGCTAATGTAACGTTACGCTGGGCACTGCCCGTCCGTCACAGACACGCCTGCTAACGCTAGCTTTTGGGCAAAGGGCGTGAAAGCATCAGCCGGTGGCTCTCCCGCAGCGTCGAGACGAGCGACGGATTCGCGCTCTCCTCGCGGGGCCCACGGTCCTCAGCAAAACAAACACACATGGACGGGGAAGAGGTGCCATGAGCTGTGGTCAATGTTGGGACAATTTAGGAAACGAGTTAGCTTTACACTGGGAGTATCTGATACATCATGCACGCGCCCTGTATTTAGGTAAGAAAGCTTCTTTATTTCTTTCTTTTTTTTTGCATGATGCAAAACCCAACGTGATTTGTCGGCTGTCGTTATCTGTGATTTATTTTTTCTGGTGTGAGCTTTGAAGAGTTCTAGATCTAGTTTGCACTGTTATCACGTTGATGATCAAATCCGTCAGGGATGTGTTGGTGTACCATCTGTCAAAGACGGGCCCTCCTCAGTGGCTCTTGTCTTCTGATTAGAGTAGAAGTAGGGTCGCTCATAATAAGCTCATCACCGGTGTGTGTTGTGTTTTGTGACCTACAGTAAAGCAGCGCAGGCTGGATCTGTGTTCCTGTGTGTGTGTGTGTGTGTGTGTGTGTGTGTGTGTGTGTGTGTGTGTGTGTGTGCGCGCGCGCGTGTGTCAACCACTTAAACCCTCCTAAATGGAATAGTTAACTTTTGTAAATACTTGACCCTGGATGGCTAATGATTTTAAATGCTCAGTTTTGCTTGCAACACTTGCAGCTCTGTAGCAGTCAGTGCATACACTTGCATGCTCCGGCTAAAGTAACCAGTGTGACAGTTGTCTCACCCCCGGGATGTGACAGGTTTTGCAATGATTTACGGCATTAATAGCCTGCCTATGAACCACTCAAGAAACTAGTTAATGTTCTCCGGTGCAGCTCAGCCACCCTGTGGTACAGAAGTAATGTATTTCAGTGCCCACTCAAAGTGACTTTCCCCCTGTGTGAGTCTGAAATGTTGCCGATTGTTCTTTTCCTTTTCAAAGCTCGGGGTTACAGACCTTTTTTAAAGGCTTATTCTATTCACCATGGTCATATTAGCTCCCTTCACAATAACTTCAAAACACTGCAGACATAATCAAGTCATTTTTGGTTGTTCCTGTCCTCTGCACAGCTTGGACTCGCACAGATGTAGAGAAGAAGAAAAAAAATGCCCGTGACCCCTTTTAAACCGTTTATCATATCAGCACAGGTCGGGGCTGGCAAAGAAGATGGAAAAAAATCTGCCGCAGTCTTGATTCCAGTCGCATTGATTTTGAACACTGCAAATTGCTTATGAAAAACACAAAGCGTGGGTGGCGCGCCGAGCCGGGGATATGTTGTAGCTCTTAAAGAACGGCAGTCAGAATGTTAAGATAGCATCAGCTGTCAAGGTGACTCTGCGCGCGTTGCCGGCTGGTTCCCAAAAATAGCAGATTTTTATGCCCCTCCCCTCCCTCTTTCTTTCTTTTAAACTCTTATCTCTTGCTCCTGTCTTCCTTTTCTTATTTGCTGCCTCTTTATTTTCTTCTAGCAGTTTTCACCACCCCTCTCTTTCTACTTCACCCCATCTGACTCTCCTCCGCTACCGCTCTCTGCCTCCCTCCTCCTCTTCCCATCCTTCTCATTTCTCTGCAACTGCGTTCCTTTTTCACTCTTTTCCTACTTAATCCTCCGCCATCCCCTCATCTGTCTCATTTCTGTTTGACTTTCCTCCTTTTCTCCATCTCTATTTCTCTTCATCTTTAACTTCCTTAACTTCCCTCTGCATTTCCTGTTCCCCCCCCCCCCCCTCCCTCCCTCCTCTGTCTCCCCTGTCTCACAACCTGTCTGTCTTGTCTCTCATCCAGCAGCAGGATGTCTGAGTTCAGCGAGGAGCCGCGCTTCACCATCGAGCAGATAGATCTGCTGCAGCGGCTGCGTCGCAGCGGCATGAGCAAGCAGGAGATCCTGCACGCGCTCGACACTCTGGACCGGCTGGACCGGGAGCACGGCGACAAGTTCGGCCGCCGCACCTCTTCTTCCTCCTCCTCCTCGTCCTGCTACGGAGTAGGCGGGGCAAACGGCTGCGCCAACAACTCCACTTCGAACGCCAACAACAGCAACACTGCCTCGGCGCCCACCACCACCACTACCACCTCCTCCTCCTCCGTGACGTGCAACGGAGGCGAGGGCGTCGCCGGCGATCACTCAGCGGCAGCCACCTCCTCCTCCTCGTCCAAAATCTCCACCGCCACACAGACGCAGTTTGGCAGCGGAGGCAGGCTCTCGCCGTCCCCTAGCAACAGCTACGACACATCCCCGCCTCCGGGCCCTCCGCCGCCATCCGCCATCCTGCCCTCACCGGTCTCACTGGTGGCTCTGTCGCAGAACGGCCGGGACAGCCTGGCTGCCACGCCCAACGGGAAGCTGTCTCCGCCCAGATACCCGGTGAACAGCGCGGCGGCAGCGCGAGCATTCGGGTTCGAAGCGACAGAGGAGGACCTGGATATTGACGACAAGGTGGAGGAGCTGATGAGGTCAGTGGTGATGGAGGTGAAGTGAGCTCCAAAACTTTATTTGGGAAAGTTTTTCAGTATTATTGTATTAAGTTGGACATAAGTTAGTCCAACTTTAAAAGACACATCATCGTCCGAGTTTGTGGATCTACTGTAACTACAGCGACAAAGCTAAAACGTGTCGTCTCTTGCTGATTTGAAAGGTTTCTTTCACTGCAGCGAGATCTCAGTATACTGTTCTTGCTGTATGAAATGAACAGCGGATGAATGAATGAACAAACTTCACAAAATGTTCTTGTGTTTACAGCACACAAGAAAGCACTATAGGTGCAAACCTTATTATATTGTATTATCCTTCTTTCCTCATAGATTTTTTTTGCGGTGTCGGGAGTCGGTGCGATCGTCTTTATTGGCGGTAATACCTGTAACGATAAGGCAAGGAAGCACAGTTTAGGGTTAACTACACAGGACCAACTGGAAGCTCCACTGAAGCTCCACTGTGTGCAGCCGCTGTAGGACTGTGTGTGTGTGATGGGCTTTTTGTTTCTACATAAAGATGTACGTCCTGTGACGGGGTATCAAAATAACAGAGACGGGCATGAAAGGCGTTCTTGTTGAGATCATGCATAATATTCTCAAGTATTCTCCTGCAAACGTTGGGAAAAGCCTTCAGGGGTTCAAGAGGACTTTTTGTGAGAAGGAAAGAAGAGAAGTTTTTACAATCGTGCACCTCCGGATCATTACATGGAATCACAGAAGTAACATCAAATAATATGAGGCTTGAGGGAAACTCACATTCCAAACAGGAGGCAGCCTCCGGGTCTGAAAAGTGAAGCCATGCTGAAGTGTCTTGAACCTGCATTCTCTCTAGTGTCCATCAGGGGGCGACTCCTCTGGTTGTATAGAAGTCTATGAGAAAATGACTCTACTTCTCTCTTGATTTATTACCTCAGTAAAGATTGTAAACATGAGTTTATGGTCTCAATCTCTAGATCCAAGTCTTCTTCAATACAGCATGATGTTCATTTAGTAAATCATGGTCCATTTAGAGTCAAACAGACCATAATGCAGGGTATGCTTTAGGGCGGGGCTACCTTGTGATTGACAGGTTGCTAACACAGCGTTGTCCGGTCTGAGAGTTGGCCCTGTTTTCGTCTTAGAAGTTTAACCCTTTCACAGTGTGTTTTCAGACAGTGAGAGATAATTGTAACATTTTGGTCGCCTAAAAATGTCAGTGTTTGGTTGGACTCCGCTCTGCCGTTTGTGTCACTTATGGTTGGAAAAAAACCAAGATGGTGACGTTCAAAAACCAAAGATGGTGACGTTCAAAAACCAAAGATGGTGATGGCCATAACGCCATCCCGAGGCTTCAAAGCCGTAGTCCACCAACCGACGGATTACGTCACAGTGAATACGTCCACTTCTTATATTCAGACTATGGTTTCTAAATTGAAGAAAAGATAATAATAATAATAATACATTTTATTTATATAGCGCTTTAAAAGGCACTCAAAGACACTTTACATGTTAAAAACAGAAACAATAAAAGCATTTATAATAAAAACAAAATCTACAACATAACAGTAAGAAAGAAAAATAAACACGAAGAGAAAGAAAACATACATGACTGACTTTAGAGGTTAAAAGCAGATTTAAATAGGTGAGTTTTAAGTGCAGTTTTGAAAGTGGCGAGTGACGGTGGAGAATGTCTGAGGTGTTGGGGCAGGGAGTTCCAGAGGGAGGGGGCAGCAACGGAGAAGGCCCTGTCCCCCCAGGTCCGATGCTTTGACAGAGTAGGGGGGGTAAGGAGGCGTCGGCGGATCTGAGGTTGCAGTTGGGAGTGTGACGGTGCAGGAGGTCTGAAAGGTATGAAGGGGCGAGGTTGTGGAGGGCTTTGTAAGTGATGAGGAGAATCTTGAACTGGATTCTTTGCTGTAAGGACTGGGGTGATGTGGTCTCTGGTGCGGGAGTGGGAGAGCAGACGGGCAGCTGAGTTCTGGATGTATTGTAGTTTATTGATGATTTTGGTGGGTGAGCCGTACAGGATGCTGTTGCAGTAATCCAGTCGAGAGGTGATGAAGGCGTGGATGAGTGTTTCAGCGGCTGCGGAGGAGAGGGAGGGGCGGAGACGGGCGATGTTTTTGAGATGGAAGAAGGCGGTTTTTCTGATGTGATTGATGTGTCGTTCATAGGAGAGAGTTTGATCGAAAATGATCCCAAGGTTACGGACATGTGTGGAAGCAGGAACAATGGTGCCATCAATGCAGAGGGAGAAGTTGTGGAGGGATTTGTTTAATGATTTGGGGCCGATGATGAGGACTTCAGATTTGTCGGTGTTGAGTTTGAGGAAGTTTGCTTGCATCCAGGTTTTTATATCTGTTAGGCAGTTGGTGGAGTGGATGGTGGGGGTGATGGACTTGGTGGAGATGTAGAGCTGTGTGTCGTCAGCGTAGCAGCGGAACTGGAGACCATGGTGGCGTATAATGTCGCCAAGGGGGAGCAGGTAGAAGATGAAGAGGAGGGGACCGAGTACTGAACCTTGGGGGACACCTTGAGAGACTGGGGCTGTGTCAGACTTGAATTTGTTGATGCTGATGAACTGTTCACGGTCAGAGAGGTATGATTTAAACCAGGAGAGGGCTGTGCCAGTGATGTGGAGGGAGGACTCGAGACGGGAAAGGAGGATGGAGTGGTTGATGGTGTCGAAGGCTGCGCTGAGGTCGAGCAGTATCAGGATGTTGAGGGAGTGTTCATCAGAGGAGAGGAGGAGGTCATTGGTGACTTTGATGAGGGCAGTTTCTGTGCTGTGATGAGATCTGAATCCGATGAGTTATGTATTACATGTTCTTTTACAGCCATTATTGTGACGTGTCAGTGATGATAATCTATCGCTCTCTCTTCCGCCCAGCCCTCCTGCTGCCTCCCAGCTGCCCTGCCTGAACAGTGGGAATAAGAATAGACACTCGGAGCTCAGCCTCTGTCCTCATCGCTGTGCTAGCGCTCCCAGTCGCTCATTCTCGCTGCCTCTGCATCAAACCACATGTCTGAAGTGAAGTGGCGGTCAAAAAGCCCTCGTCCCCTCCGCCTGTAGGACGCTCTGGCCCAGCGGGGCTGCAGGGGCGGGACACACGGTTTGGGTCAACCGTCCCACAGTGTCCTTCTGATTTTGTCTCTCTTTTAAGTGTCTCTGCAAGGGTTTGGCCTTTTGAGTTGACCTCCAACAACACACACAACCCCCTTCCTCCACTTCCCACTCCTCCTCAGTCTCGTACAGCAGCTTGTGCTCCATTGATTCAGCGGGTGTCGATACAAGCAGCGTTTTTTGAGCTCTAATTTTAGCTGCGCCGCAAGAGGCTGGTGTGGAGGATATTGATGCAGGATGTCAAGGAGTCGTGACGCATTCTCCTTTCAGAAATACACCAGCGGAGCACTCGGGCGCTCTCCATTTTCGACCGTGTGAATCTGGGATACCGACCGGGTTCAAAGAATGCTGTGATGGTAGGGTTTGAGCACCAGTGCTGTTAAAAGTTGGGGTGGGGGGGTAGGTGCCCACTGGAGATGCTTTCCGGTAAAAGTATGCAGCATTGTTGGAATGGATAAACGCGGTTCTACCCATGTGACAGGTGTTCACAGTGTGCACCAGGATGAGGCATTAAGCCGAGGCAGCCCTGTGCTCGTGGGTGTGCGGCTGTGTGCGGCTGTGTGCGTGTCCCTGTGTATGTGTCCCTGTGTATGTGTCCCTGTGTACGTGTCCCTGTGTACGCATCAGGGAGGGGATCGGGCTCCCAGCCAGAAAGCAGGGTGGGTACACAGTGTGACTGCACATGTTCACTCACCACCCTCCATTCCCGCAGGTCCCTGCATGTTTCTGTTTCACCATCCGAGGACTAAGGCGGTGGGAACGTGTCCGCCAAGTACATTTTTGAAATTGTGGCTCAATTCAATAAAAGTTCATCCCTTTTGTTCTCCTCTGTATGCTGTGTTGATTATGTGATGAAGACATGAAAGTAAAGAACAATAGACGGATAATGCTGTCAAAATGCAGCGTAGATTGGTTATAGATTATAACCAATGAGATTACTCATTGGTTTTTGTAGTGTTCCTATGAATGGGTAGAATTATCTGACATGTGACTCAGTTATTGTTATTGTACAATATACCAAACTAGTGCTTGGTAATAGAACTGTAGCGGATCCATGTTGTGATGGGAGACTGGATACGGTCTTAGGGTTTGGTGGGCTGTCCCCTCTGAGTCAATCAGTCAACTTTTTACTTGTTTTCTCAGAAACTTTATTCTCTGGTAAACCTTTAAAGTGGTGTGATACTTTGTGAAGAGTTTTACATAATCTGTTAATTTAATCAATTAGTTGCCAAAACGAATGCTGGTCAACTAAGAATGTCTTTGGTCGTGGACAGCCCTGGATTTTGGATTACATAATATCGTAATATGGCATAAGTGCTGTCATTTCCAATCAAAAATCTCATTGTGTAAATATTTAGTGAAAGCAACAACTAGGGATACACCCGTCTGACTCGATACCGAGTACCGACCCGATACCAGTGTGTAATAAGCTGTGTAATAAGCTGTATCCTCACCGTGTGGATGAGACTGGGACCATTCTTTTATGTGGAAGGCAACGGCAGGTCAGGCTGGATTCAAACATTACTTTCATAACCTTTTAAAACAAAGTGAGACAAATAAATACATAGCATACAATTCAACTGTATAACTAAAATTCTAGTATATAATGTAGATGGTATTTAAACATAGAACTGAATTGAATAGATCAGCCCCATTGTCACTATACCCCATCCAGCCATTTGAGTCAGTATCAGTGCATCCCTAACAGTCAACCCTACAATATCATATTAATATCGATAAACATGGTGAGATTTGATGTAAATGATGCAGCACAGCTGGCTGTGTGTGAATGCATGTTAATAGTGAGAAAATAAAAGGTGCATTTCTGGCCATAAAGAAGCCGTCGGGACATCTAATCTGCACTACATGACTTTTAGATGTCAGTCTGTTAGTTATGTGTCCCCTCACCTTACTAAGTGTGCGTTCACATGCTGTTGGATGTCTCCCTATGCATAGTCCCAGCCCGGCTCTTCAGATGTGGCCGCCGGTGCTGTGCTAAGTGCTGTTGCTGTTTGTGTGTCTGCAGGAGGGACAGCAGCTTGGTGAAAGAGGAGATCAAGGCGTTCCTGGGGAACAGGAGGATCTCTCAGGCCGTGGTGGCACAAGTTACCGGTTAGTACCAACACACTCCGACACCCTGCTGTCCGTTACAAACATACTGTTTTACATGCTAAGCAATACAAAGAAGATGAGATAGGGTGGCTTCTTTTACAGAAAAGTGAGAAGATGTCATCAGCTAATAATACGTGCACTTATGGTTTAGGAGTTTACCTTGAATCTCAGTTCAACACATGGACGCACTAGCAGGGGTTTGTGACATTACAGCTGGGTCTTTGCGTGTAAATCAGAGGTCAGGTTTAAGTGCCCAGCAGCATTAGTGGCTACGGCCAATACATTCATGAGCTAAATGGAGAGAACCCCCCCCTCTAGTTTGTCTGTCTTGAATTCTCCCAAGGGTCGTCTACAAATTGTGCCGCGGCTGGACACAAAACACTCAGTTGTGATTGGATGTCATTGCAGGCATCAGCCAGAGCAGGATCTCCCATTGGCTGCTGCAGCACGGCTCCGACCTGAGCGAGCAGAAGAAGAGGGCCTTCTACCGCTGGTACACGCTGGAGAAGACCACACCAGGTACGGCCCAGTCGGGCAGCTCGCTGAAGGGCTATGCGATGAAGAGGCATGCACTGTAGTCATCAAGGCCGTAGTACAAATGAGTTTCATTTAGTTACTCTGAACACTTTAAAGCCCAAGTTGGAGAGTTTTAAAGTCGGATGTTAAGAAAGCAGAGGCTCACTTATCACAGCAGGGGGGGGATTGCAGAGAGGGAAGCACAGTAGGAAAACACGCTGCTGCCAGCACTTTCCTAATGAGATAAGTAGAAGTAGACGGCGTCTTGTGCTCTATGTGCTACAGTGAGATGTGATGAGATGTACAGTATGTGAAGCCTCTGCTTCCTTATGTGTAAGTGGAAGCTTGTTGAAGTGTGATGTGAATCAGAAGGAAGATGATGTTGTAACAGCAGCAGTTTGTAGGAGCTGAATTTTAACTTAGTGTTAGTCTTTAGGGTGAGTTGCACCCAGGCGACAACCTCCGGTTCTGATGAGTGAAGCCGATGCGGAACTGTCATAATACTTAACAAATATCTCCACTGACCACCAGGGGGCGACTCCTCTGGTTGTATAGAAGTCTATGAGAAAATGACTCTACTTCTCTCTTGATTTATTCCCTCAGTAAACATTGTAAACATGAGTTTATGGTCTCAATCTCTAGTTTCAAGTCTTCTTCAATACAGCATGATGTTCATTTAGTAAACTATGGTCCATTTAGAGTCAAACAGACCATAAAGCAGAGTATGCTTTAGGGCGGGGCTTACTGTGATTGACAGATGACTGCCGCTACGAGAGCCGTATACAGAGTCTCTACGTCACTCCTCTGCATTCCAAATATTGTAACTTCCCTTCATCAGATGCAAAAAAAAAAAAAACATGGCGACGGCCGTAATCCAAGATGGCGACGGCGAATTCGAGCAAAATGTTCAAGTTCCTTAAAGAACGTTCAGGGACAGACTGGACCAAATGAGTTTCATGATGCTGCTGAAACAGGAAGCTCTTTTTCTTTCCCTTACTGTTCTGTTGTGTTATTTTGTGTATTATTTGTCTATCTTGCTCCATTAATTTGGTTTTCCTCAAATGTTTTGTAAATGAACACATAGAAGCTCCAAAGTGAACTTGTCTCGATCAGGTGGCTGTAATGGTAGTTTTGTTTTTGTGGAGGCAAGACGCACATGAGCGTCGCCTCACACAACTTCACTGCTGTTGGTCAACAGCAGAAAACCAGCAGGCCTCACGCTGGCTTCGGTTCCCCGCTGTGCACATACACGTGTGCCGTGTCGACCTACAGCCACCCCCCCCACGCCTCGTCCTCTGCGCCACGTTCCTCGGTGGAGCCCTGCCAACACCGACAGCAGTGCAAACGGCTCCATGCTATTTCTGTCCAGACGGAGATGGGCCTCCATCACTGCTGCAGAGGAACAGCGACGCCCCGTTCATGCAGCGCTCAATAACCCGCACTGTTGCTGGGCGACCCAGTTAGGCCGCGCTCACAATGAGGTTATGATACCGAGCCCGCTATATATCTCAGCTGTTACGGGGCTCCTTCAATGAGGCTTTTTCTTTTTTTTCTGCAAATCTTTTGTGTGCTTTTCTTCTCTGCTGCAGTCGTGATTTCAGACGAGTCAGCGCAGTCTTTGTCAGCACTATTCAGTCGGGTTTATCATCACAATGTGTGAGATGTGCAGAAGGCGCCGTGCATTCTGGGCTCTCTGGCTGTTGTCTGCTGCCACACACGTTATTACTACATTGTGTTTTTTGACTTTAACCGGCACAGTCGGTGCTCCTCCTGTACCCTCTCCATGTGTAACGTACTGCTGCTTCCAGGTGCCACTCTAAACATGCGGCCAGCTCCGTTACCTCTGGAGGAAATGGAGTGGAGGCAAACCCCGCCCCCCATCACCACCGCCCCCGGGACCTTCCGGCTGCGTCGCGGAAGTCGCTTCACTTGGAGAAAAGAGTGCCTGGCAGTGATGGAGAGGTGAGTGGGGGAATTGAGAAGGGGAGATAGAGCAGTAGATTAAAGATGATGAATGGGAGTTTGTTTCATAACTCCTCGCTTATTTCCACATGGAGTTGAGGAAACATTGCTGCCCTCTGCGAGGACAACGTCTGAACTCTTGTCATACAGCGTTAATATCGGCTCCGTTGTGCCACACACGCAACTCCAGTTTGTCCACGTCGTCCTTGTGCAGTGAAATTAATTTAATCAGTGCGACTCTTCTATTTTTAGCTACTTCAACGACAACCAGTACCCAGATGAGGCCAAGCGGGAGGAGATAGCAAACGCCTGCAATGCTGTCATTCAGAAGCCAGGTAAAGCCACGAAACCAGGGATCCACACAACAATGAAATGCAAACGATTTGACGTGTGTGATTGATAATGGCTTCATTTGCTGGTGACAAATACTCCTGTATAGTGTAAATATTCTGAACGTTACCGGGGAGATTTTCCCTACACAGCCTTGTGATCTGATGGATTAACAAAAAACAGGGTTGGAACAGACTGGAACAAAAATAAATAAATGGAAAAAGCATTATTGTGAATGGTGAGAAAGCGATCCAAGATGCACTGAGTGATCGGAGTGTCATGTGATCTGTTTCAGGGAAGAAGCTGTCTGATCTGGAGAGGGTGACCTCCCTGAAAGTTTACAACTGGTTCGCCAACCGCCGCAAAGAGATCAAGAGACGCGCAAACATCGGTAATGTGGCTTTGGGGCGGGACCACACATTAAGACATTAATTAAGACTTTTCAACGCAGTGCACTGTGGCTCATCATTAATTCATGTCATCACTATAATTAGCTCGATGATTGTTGATTGGTCACCTAATATGTTTAATGACTTCTGGCATCCCCATAACGGCTGTGAACAAAAACAAAATCCTCTTGCCGCCAGCATTGATCTAGTTGGCGATTAGTTTGTAAAATAGAACGTCCATTAACCTGCAAGCCGAGGGACTCGAGGACACAACTGAAGACATTCAGTGTCATTTGGCTGAAGCCGGTGCTAATGTGCTAGTTTACATACCTCCACGGTCCTGTCAGACGAGCTGCACATGGATTGTTTATCACTGTTAACTGTATAAAAGTGGATAATCTTACAATGTCCCGGTTTAAATGTTAATGTTTAGGTTGGTGTGGTCAGGTTTGCAGGTGATTCTCCTACAAAATGTTCAGAGTAGCAGAATTTAGACTTTTCAACCATTTATCCATTACTGTTCGATAAATATTGATCCCAGTGTTCAATAGTCACAGCTGACTCAGTATGTCACCTGTGAGGTCCACCTTGTATCAATGTTCACTGTCTACCTTTATGATTCCTCATTTTTTATGACAGAGGAAAATCAGCAGTGATAATTCAAATGTGCAATAGATTTTAAAGGTGAACTTAACAAAGTGCCACTGAGGTTAAAAAAACCTTTTTAAATCAAATTGTAGTTCATGCACCTCTGCTGGAGTATCACTGCCCATTAGGATGTAATGAGGGATATTCTCAGTGACCCATCGTAAATCTAACAATCCATCCTCTTCCTCCAAGAAGCCACAATCCTGGAGAGTCACGGGATAGACGTCCAGAGTCCAGGGGGACACTCCAACAGCGACGACATCGATGGGAACGACTTCTCAGAGCAGGTAGGGAGACGGCACTGTGAACCAGAGGGCTGATCAAAGCCTCAGCCTTCTCATTCTCTATTGTGCTGTGGTTTTTATTTGTTTGTGTTTTTATGGAGCAGCCTCTTGCCAACCGATCACATCCATCCCTCCACATCCTAGGGTCCCTCTGTTCTTGGACTCAGTATTCACTAAGAGTTCACTAATTAGCTCCCCTCTCTTTGGTTAAAGGTAATAAGTGAGATCAGCAGCTTATGGTGTTCGCTGGCACATCACTCTTCACAAATACACACACAGAGATAATACAAGAACATTTCAACTGCTGTTTCCCTTCACCCCCAAAGATAAATGTGAAGAATTGCTCCCCAAAGCTGTTGCTCAAGGCACATTAATTAAAGGCCGCTCTCTCCTGCCACCAGTGGAAACTAAGCGGCAGCAATGGACAGCAGCAGCGCTCCGTATCATTGTAGAAACCCACAGCTGACCTCTAGCTTTACTCTTGATTGCACAACATGCTGACCCTCCTGTCAAGTCACGGCTGCTGGAGTAAAAAGAGCCAAAGTTAAAGTTGAACGTTCAAGCTAATGAGTAATGAACAGAGGGCGCATTTAATCTGTGAAGCGTGAAGTGTGAAAGAAGACCATTCAGAATCTTTTTTTTACTGTTATTCTACTTGGCTAAATGGTGCCCTTTATTTCCTCCAGGCATGTGACCTGCCCTATTTTGACAAGAGACCTCTCAGTCGACCTTTTGGCCTTTACCGACTGGAGCCCACCTCGCCAACACAGGTACATCCACACAGAAACACTGCACCATGTTACCCACCGCGCTGCATGTTCCTTTGTAGCGTAGCAGGATCTGGTTCTCCTTACCCTGCTTTAGAATCTTGTTGCCATGCCGGACCATTCGGAGCAGCGTTTTAGTGATTACGTTGCTGCATGTGGTTGCAGGATGCACCGTCCAAAGAGAGGGCAAAGGAAACTCCCAATGCACTCACACAGAGGTTGAGAGCGGTCCCTTCACTTATTCTCTGATTGCAGTAATCAGGCAGCATGTCACTTTAACGCTCACCCTCAGTTAGATTTAAACAATCAAAATAATGATTGTGATGTTGATTCCTTGTTTTTGGTTCGCAGCACCTTGTATGATCATAGTACTTTATCCTCCGAATATACAGACGATGATGTGCTGAGTTAGCATAGCATATGCTACGTCACAATATACTTTCCTGATCATGAGGAATCATTTGAAAACTTGTTTTCAGAAGAGCTCTCATTGAACTGTTTTCCTTTTCTCTGTTACAAACTCTAGCTCTACAGTCACAGACCATATTACCTCTATCTATCTCTCTATCTCTCATCCATCTATCCATCTCTCTATGTCTCTATCCATCTATCCATCTCTCTATCTCTCCATCCATCTATCCATCTCTCTATGTCTCTATCCATCTATCCATCTCTCTATGTCTCTATCCATCTATCCGTCTCTCTATGTCTCTATCCGTCTCTCTATCTCTCCCTCCATCTCTCTATCTCTCCCTCCATCTATCCATCTCTCCATCCATCTATCATCTCTCATCCATCTATCCATCTCTCTATCTCTCTATCTCTCCATCCATCTATCCATCTCTCTATCTCTCCATCCATCTCTCCATCTCTCTATCCATCTCTCTATCTCTCCATCCATCCATCTATCCATCTCTCCATCCATCTATCCATCTCCATCCATCTATCCATCTCTCTATCTATCCATCTCTCTATCTCCATCCATCTCTCTATCTCTCCATCCATCTCTCTATCTCTCCATCTCTCCATCCATCTCTCTATCTCTCCATCCATCTACTCAGCCTCAAAGGGAATCAAAGACATTTGAAGTGGCAATATTCTAAATAATTTACTTTTTTTCCCACTGCCATCCTTGAGCGGAGATCGTCGTTATGTCATTTTATGTGAAGCTAGAGCCAGAAGCACTTTTATTTAACTTTTTGAAAGAATCTGCCTCATAGCACCTCTAAAGCTCACTGATTAACTCTTTATATTTAGTCGTATCAAAGCCATTCCAAAAAATGAAGTTTAAAAAAGACAAGCTGTAGTGTTAAAGACGGTTACGCTTTTTTGGGCGGGCAAAGTGACTTCCTGTGGCTTCTTTAAAATACTTTTCAGGACGTATAACGTGGTGATTAGAGATCTTTTGAGGTGCTAGTTGAAAGATATTTCCACTTTTGGATAAAGCCAGGCTATCTTTTTTTCTCTTACTTTCAGTTTCTATGCTAAGCTAAGCTAACTGTTGAGCACATGTGCTAAGCCTCGCCCCCGTTTCTCACTGTTGCTACACCTGTCAAGCTTTCTCTTCTCTCGCTCTGCACATGTTGGGCTTTACATCGATCACTGCGACACAGTTACCAATTTTCAGATTTCAGACAGCGGTGCACACGTTAGGAGCCTATTTTGCTAGCTGATGACAACTGTCACCGGTCGATTTTAAAAGCTAACACGAGTTGGTTCATAATGTTACCAGCTGACTGGTATTAAAAGGAGTTCATATGCACTATGAGTATGATAAGGAAGAGCAGACGGTTATTCTGCAGCGTAGCCTTGTTTGGCTGCTTAGCTGATGTACACGTTACTGCTAACATTTGAGATGAGAACTTACCGTTGAGTTTACTATTTTAGGTTACAAGTTTAGCGGTTCCTGTCGTGTTAACTTTCCCCGATTCAATAAAGAGCAGCACAGGGCTTTACAGCCAGCAGTGACACCGGGCTACTACTGCAGCTAGTTAGCCATATATGCTAACGCTTATAGCTTACACTAGCTGTTTAATGAATTTCTTACACTTTTGCTCTTGTGTTTTTGGAAAGGATGAGAAAAGACACTACCACTACTTTCCACAGCCTCACACACACCACGTCAACACCCAGAAGTCCAAAGCTTGACAGGCCTGCCGCTCAGTCAGAGTAGGGTAGGGTGCTACTGCTCACATGCTGATTCCTGACCGTGGCCCTTGGTCTCTCCCTGTCTCAGGAGGACAGCGCGGCGCACAGCGAGCACCAGGACCCCATCTCTCTGGCCGTGGAGATGGCCGCCGTCAACCACACCATCCTGGCCCTGTCCAGAACCGGAGGGGCCCCCAACGACATCAAGACCGAGTCCCTGGAGGACGAATGAACTGCGCGGGGGGAAACAAGGGCGGGGGGGGGGGGGGGACAGAGTCGAGAGGGGAGTGGAGTGGAGTGGAGGTGAAAAAAAAAAAAAAGGGACCGAAATAATGCTACTTAGTAAACCTCGTGAATCTGTCCCTCAGCCATCCCTTCTCCCTCTCGGCTTCCCTCCTCCACTCCTCTCCCCCTCCAAAGTCCACAGAAACAGTAACAACCCCCCCCCCCCCCCCATATACTGACACAGCTGGCAGGAACGGATCACCTCGCGTCCTCTGATCTCCATGAAAACGTTCCACGGAAAGAAGAAAAGGGGGCAATCCAGGCCTTTTAACCCCCCAAAAATGGTGGCCCTAGTCTGTGATTTGTGTCGTTCGTCCCCCCCCCCCCCCCCCCCTGAACACACTATTTCCTCACAGGATACCTCTCCCTGTCCAGCCTAGTTGTCTGAGCCGACCCTCAGTCTATCTCACCTCAGCGTCAACCTCAGAATAATAACGTGTACTGTATATATAGCATATATATATATAAATAAATATATATATATATATATATATATATATGGTTCTCAGCCACACTCTACCTACGTACCCCTCAAGATTCACCCTTTGATTGTGAAGCGTCCTATTGTCCGGTGAAGGATGGATGCTGAGAGTTACCTTCTCTCATGAGAAGGGATCACATCAGCTGACCCCCCCCCCCTGTAGTTCTCAGTGGAGCTGTTTCCTGCAGTCCAGCTGCTGTTGGATGAAAACCTGTAGAAAGAAGTAGCCTTAAACCTCGAGGCTGGCCTTAACAACTGCACCTTTACTTTTTTGCAGTACACAGCAGGTTTTTAAAGTTTTTCTTTCTCTCCCTGAGAACAAGGAACAACAATAAACTTTTTAGTATGCATAATTTAAAAAAAAGTCTAAATCAATGTTCAGGTTTATATCCAACAGCAGCAGTAGTTTTAGTTCTTTCACCTTCATCTCCCTCTGTGTGTTTTTACCGGATATACAATCATTTTGCCTCGCTATTTAGCTTCCCAGTGACACTATCGTTAAGTACTCGAGGCTACGAGAATCAAATTTAGGGTCAATGTGATAATCAAGCAAACTTAAGCTGTCTAATAAGGGGATTTGTGCTTTGTTTTTAAACGTCACCCATGCCAAAGGAAAAGACGAGCTAGGAGGCTGAGCTGATCTGAAGATGGCGTTTGTCTGTAACTGCTCTGTCCGTAGGTCGGTCCTCTCTACAGCAGGCCTGTGTCGGTACAGGTATTAGAAGTATAACGACGAAATACCCCGACGCTATTTACTACTTGTTCTGTAACGCTGCCTCTTTATAATAGCCTCAAGAATGTGCTTTTAGAAGATTTCTTTTTTTTTTTATATATATATCCGTGGTGTCAAATTAGACTAAATCCACTCGGGACACTTTGTCATCTACAGAGCCTCTAAAGGTAAAAGCAGCGCTTTAACGTTCCCAAAACAATCTCTGAGCAGAGATCCTTCTGTCTGTACGCTTAATATGAAGCGGGAGCCGGGAGACAGTTAGCGTAGCTGGTTAGCCTGACTTTGTCCAAAGGTTGAACAGATCTGCCTGCTAGCTAACTAGAGCTCACTAATTAACCCTTTATATTCCGTCTACTTAAAGCCATACAACAAAAGTTTAAAAAAAGAGAAGAAAGAGTAAAGTTTTCCAAAAGCTTATGCGCTGAAACAATTTCTTTGCCCTTTTTTAATACTTATAAAGACGATATAGTGTGTTAATCAGTGAGCTTTTGAGGTGCTAGTTGACAGATTACATCCCTTTTGGACAGAGCCAGGCTAGCCGCTTTCTCCTGCTTTCAGTTGCTATGCTAAGCTAAGCTAGCTGTGTCCTCCCTGCAACTGTATTTAGCATACAGGCATGAGAGGTATCACTTCTCATCTCTCAGCAAGAAGGCAAATAAGCGTATTTCTCCAAATGTCAAACTGTTGCTGTAAAGGCAACCCCGGCCTTAGTGGTGGTTTTGTAGAACTGGGAAAATATTCTACAAAGCAGTTATGTAATGCCTCATGTTTTAAATAGCCAAATATGGACATTAATGGTGTTCCAGATCATCTGGATCGTGCTTGTAGAGCAGCTCCCAGCCCTGGTCTGTAGTCTAGTAAAGCTCTATTTAAATAAACCGCTTCTGTGTGTACGAAGCTGCGGATACAGTGACTCGGTACTGGGAACTGTGTTCAAAAAGAAAGGGTTGAAAGATAAAAAATATATGTATTTATACTCATTTTTTTTTAATGGTAATGTACAAAAAAGTGACGTATGTTTTGAAATGAAACATGCTTTTAATGTTAAATTAATCGAGCGTTTTAATTTCTCCTGACCTATTTTTCCATGATCATTGAAACCCTTTATTTTCTTCTTGTGCGTCGTCCCTTATCTGACTGAACAGTCTCCCTGTGTGTGTCGGAGGTTGTAAGCTGTTTTGTGAAAGATGAAAAATCATGCACCTTATTTAGAATAAGAATTGCTGTTGAAGCTTAACATGTGACCTTCCCTTCCAAATGTCCAGCATGCTGTGACGGGCTGGTGTGATTACCACAGTGTGTGCTGTTCTATCATGAAACCAGGCCACACCAAACTCCAGAGGGAAATGTCTGATTTTACGCATAATAAATATGGCTCAGAGAAAGTTACATTCAGCATGAATACTACAATTACGTTATTTATGACTAGAGACTGACTCCTGTTAGATTTGTATGAAAATATAATGCAGAGTTCCATCTCGTTGCGATACTATTGAAGTTCTCGTCATGAGTGCAGTGCTCGCTCTAAACGGACTAGTTGCTCGCAGCTTTCTGGAGATCCGCTCATCGGACCGACTTCACACTCGACACTGTGCTTCCTCGGCTCCTCAGCAATACACCAGCCAAGTGTGAAGTTGATCGGATGAACGATATTCAAGAAAATGACTGTTAACTGTCCAGAGAATATCCGGTCTCTCTTTACTGGAGAGCGAGCTGTGCCCAGCATGCCATTTGGCGGTGGCCCATACTACCATATTAGTATGTCCCAATACACAGGATGTCAAATGCAGTATGCCCAAAAGAACCAGGATGTCCTACCGCCACTGCTCGCATTTTGCAGTAGGCAAGTCAGCATATATGAGCAAGGTCAAGGCATCGTATTATGTCCTTATTGTAAGTACGTATACTTTGTAAGGGCAGCTGCAGTATGTACTAAAGGTAAAAAGTATGCGCAGCGTTAATACTGTAGCGAGTGACTGAGAGCGAGATGTACCCAGCATGCCGTTGGGCGGTTCCTTCTCATTCCACTCTAATAAAATAAATGTCCTTTAGATAGAACAGGCAAACCTCTTTTTCCATTTGAAGATCTATTCTCTGGAGTTTGGAGTGACGTTGTCTCCTCATGCAAACGGTCATGCGTGTTAGAAACAGTGGAATAAGTCGCGTGTGGAAGGCTTCACAGAGTGCATTTAGAGGTTCTCCTCTCACTAGAAGACACTTTTGAATGAATTGCCTCAGTGGGTGAGATGCCACTGCCCAATTAGCAAGTACACACTTTTTTAAAAATTCAGCAGTATTTGGTGTGAGCGTTCAGGCTCGACAGATGTTTCATGGGGTGGAAGAAAGAACCCTCAGGTGCTGGAGAAGGTTCCGGTGGAGATGTGAAACCTGAGCCGGGCGGTAGAGCTTACTCTGAAGGGGGGGGTCCTCTCGTGGTGCGTCAGGGTCTACATGTCCTTCAAACACCATCCACTTCATCCCAATATATATAAAGAGGACTGAAAGCTGTTGTATCAATCTCCAATCTAGTTATGTTCAAAGTTACTGTATTGCCCATTTCAGAATTTAGTGCCTTTTTTGGACAGTAGACTGTTCTGTAATTAAGATGTAGTATATATACATTTTTTGTACAGTTTCTTTGTTCATTTTTTTAACTTGTGTTTATTTTAGTATGATATATATATATATACGTATATGTATATATATATATATATATATAATGTACAAGAGAATAAAGCTATATCAATGAGACTTCCTGTGTTCATTATGTTTTCTACAAAGATCACATTGGATGACGAGAGCAGAATGAAATTTATTCAACAATATAAAAAGGTGATTTTGCTTTTCACCATCGATATGTCTTCATCTTTAAATAAATAAGCATTCAGGCATAGTATAAAATATCTTGTTCACCAAACAAAAATGAATACCAATTCTTTCCAACATAACTCAAGTATCCCCGTGCACACAGAATGTGAAAAAAATATTCCATTTAAAAACAAGTCACTTCCAATCAATCTTGACAAGTTGATTCAAAATGTTGCAAAATTTCAGTAGAATTTGTCAGAAAAGTGAGTGCAAGATCATTTTTTTTCTAAAACAGTAGATCACACATTCGAGAGCCAAAATGAGCTCCAGTTAAACAGCAGGCTGGTGGTTCATCACTAAGGCACGTCGGCTGAGTAGTCGTTCTATTTCAAGGCACAAGTATAAAACTACCGATACCAAGAGTCAATACAATCCATGCAGCTGTGTAATACAGTATGAGCACATGAAGGTGTCGTGGGACCTTTGGAGTTTAGATTAGTTTAACATTCTTCAGCGTGGCAAGCGCAATAACATTAAAAGAACAGATGTGCTGATTTTGAGACGGTCCTTTGAAATGAATCTGAGAAAAGTTCTTTGCATCGAGAAAACATCTACATTTTCTGATAAAACAGTATTTTTAAATTCCTAAGTACATCAGGTGTGATACAGTACTACATGTGATGGTGAGAGGGTTCTCTCTCCCATCACAGCAGTGTGAACTGGATCAACCTTAGTCTCCCAAACTTGCAGTGAAGCCTGTAGTCGATCTGAAAGCTTACCCTATAATCACGTCTACTAACTGCTGCATGCGTGAGCGCCACAGTTAGCCACTCAGCTGATTGTGAGCCTCTCAAGTGTTCCACGACTTGCGGTTCTCTCCTTTCGATCGGCCGGTCGATGCCCCGCCACCTTCGCCTTTGGCCAGAGCGGTGAGAGCTGCCAGGTTGGGGCTGGATCCGGACAGGTTGGCACTACGGCGTTTCTGCTGTTGGCGGCGGCGCTTGCCACCGGCCCGGCTCACCCTGTCTGGCCTCACCAGCACGCCGTAGCCGGGGTTACAGTGGAAGTAGTGCTTGCCTCCCACTGAGCCGTCATTCTTTCCTGGAGAAAGACAGAGAAAGGTACGTTTGGTGATGGAGATAAGTAGAATGCATCAAGAAGCAACAGGATTGGGTGCCGTTGTGCTCACCTGCTGGTACCTCCAGTTCCACGCCCACCCAGGTACCTTCTGCAAAATCCGTGGGTCCAACGTACTGGACGGTGCCGCTCTTATTGTTCCCCACAGTCACGAACTCCCCTTCTTTCAGCCAGTCGGGAAGAACTGCAGCTGCATCTCCTTCCTCAGAGTCGGAGATGATTTCCAGGCTTTCCATCGGCACAGAGAGGTTGAGGCTGCTGGTCCGGTCCACCTGTGCGGGCTTCTCCTCCTCCACGCCCACAATACACTGGAAGGACTTGAGGTCTGAAGACTTGACTTTTTGGATCTTGAAGGGGTTTGCCACCGAGGCATCAGGTTTGAGGGTCTGAACACTGGGCGGAGAAGGAGCTGCGGCTGAGGTGGCTTTCTTTGATGCGTTGGCAGGTGTTTCCTGTTGGACCTCATCTGTGGTTGAGGATGAAGTAGGCATGGAGGTGCCACCTGGGTTTGAGGCCTCAGAAGTGGCTTGTTCTTTGGACGGAGCTAGAAGAACCAACTCTTCACATGGGGCAGGAGCTGGAACCAAGACCTCAGACACAGCCGGGACCTCGGACGCAGACGCAGCCGGGACCTCGGACGCAGACGCAGCCGGGACCTCGGACACGGACACAGCCGGGACCTCGGACGCAGACGCAGACGCAGCCGGGACCTCGGACGCAGACGCAGCCGGGACCTCGGACACGGACACAGCCGGGACCTCGGACACAGACACAGCCGGGACCAGATGTGGAGCTGGATCTTGAGCACTGTTGAGGGTTGTTTGGTCTTGTTTGGGCTGCTGTGGGACGATTGTTTCAGACTGACTTTGAACCTCTTGAGCAGACACTTCAGCTTCGGTCTCGTCTGTGGCAGCTAGCTCGAGTTCTTCTGTCTGTGAAGATTCTGTCTGCTTGGTTTCTTTCTCTTGTACTAACAATGAATCTTTAAGTGGCTCTGAATTGTCTAATTGTTCTGATCCAATGTGGTCAATGGCTGAGTCTTGCATTTGTTTGGTCTGGCATATTAAATCTGATTCTGCAGCTGAATCAGGCTCTCCTTGCTCCATCAACTGGGCCGACAGAGACTGATCAGGTTCTTGAGGTTCTTTCTTCAGGTCGGAATCCGATGGAGTGTCGTCTGAATCGGGCGAGTCCGTCCTCTCTTCAGCCGCCTCATCGTCCAAAACCAGCAGTGACTCCCGAGGCTCCGATTGGTCCACATGGATAAACTCTGAGTAAGTGTCACATTGCGCCACTCCGTCGTCTTCTTCCTCATCGGGCACCATCTCAAAACCGTTGGTTCTGCTGCCGGATGACACGGGCAGGTCCCAGCTCAGCGTGTAGACGTCTGACAGCATGGCTGTAGACAGGCTAGTCGACATGTATCCGCTCGACGCCTCGCTCACCGGGCTGAGGGCGGGCTCTTCTGTCTCCGGGATGATTGGCGGTGGGAGGGGCATAGATCTGGGGCTCTCGGTTTGGAAATCGGGAGGAATGATTTCCTCAATGGCAACCTATGAGGGGAAAACATAGCAACAGAGGTATTGGTGACTCAGAATGCAGCAGAAGGCTAAATCCCTGCCTGACAGTGTTGACCGTTTCTTCACTCTAGCGGTGATTTTGAAACGCACTCACACTGATCTTTCATTGTTCTCCGTTAGACCAGAATCACAGATAAATTGGTCTGAATCACTGATTTGAATCTCTTAGACCTGCACCTGAGTGTATGGCCACATGGGGTGTAGCATGAACAAAAGGGTAACGACATCCTAGAGAAGTTGATACAGATATGAAAAAAACATTTATTTGGAGTCGTGTCCAGCTGGCAAATGTTTTCTTCTCTTCCACCTCCTGAGGGAAACATCTGGCTCCTAGCTGCTGAACGCTGCACTATGGTCACAAGCTAGTTGCTAACCTCGTCTGTCTGTTGTTTGGTGCTGACCATGGAGCGCTTTACACTGAAAACAACGTTGATGAGAGCCGTGAGAGTCAACCAAAACGGTAAAGTTGTGGGATGTAAAACCAGGGTTTGTCATTTTGACGTTCTTTCACAGGACAGTCTTTTGATCCATTGTTAAAAATATTGATTAGAGCATCATGAGAGATCTCTACCAACCTAATGCTACACATAACCGACTCTAACGCTATCGCTCTCATTTGTTTCCAATGATTAAAAAAAGAGAAATGTCACACAAAAAGTACAAAAATAACCGACGCCACGCCAAAATAGAAAACAATACAATAAAATAATAACAGCAGGATAAGTGCAACAGTTCTTCAACGTTAAGCACCATCCAGATAGATTCAGAGTAGTATTGTTGAGAAAGTGTTTTGTTGGATTCAATAGTTCCTGCTCAGTAACAAACTGATGGTATGACCACACCATGCATCAGAAATGCGTGCGGTCCTGCAGTATTCCTGGTAGATACCCTATCACACCGTGTGGGTCTGGAGAACTTACTGGCTGCTGATGTTTGCTCAAGCCCTCTTCAACACTGGCCGACTGCACCATGATGCGAGGCACACTCTGCGGCACAAAGGGAACGCTCCGTTAATGACATCTTGAAATAAAACAATCTTACATTTGCAAATCGGCGCTGAAAGCTTGTCGAGCAGATTTCACGATGTGATCGCGAGCAGGTCGGTGTCATTTCGGTCCGGTTCCACCTGGAGATTAGATATTCATTAAAGCCTGTAGATTCCCAAACCTGTTCATTAGACGGAGGGATCAGCTGCTGTGAGGACATTCTAACGCTTGTGACGGGGAGACAGAACCTACAACAGTGGAAGGATGTCAGATCCTGTAGGCTGAACATTCTTCTGCTTTCTCCGACAGCCTCACAGAATACTAAACCAGAATAACTAACTCGGCCACTCGGCCATCTGTTCCAATATATTAGCTCTGCACAGATGTGTGTTGTCACAGCACAATATATGAGGAGAGATGTCACTGTGATCAGCAGTGAAGATGTTGATATGAGATGCAGAAAGTGCAATAACAATATCTGTTCATCAGATCAAATAATCATGATAAATGGGTAAAAACTATTATGATTGCACCCACAAGCATGAATCCCTGCTCAGTATGCTAGTCACCTCCAACACTCCTTATGATCCGCCAGCTCAATCAATAGCGTGTGTGATTAGCTTCTTTTGAAAAGGCTCTTGTGTCTGATGTTTAATAAATCAAGACATTTCGACTGAGGATATGAATCAGGATGATCGTGTGGCTCTCATGGGGGAATTGATTGGGTCTCTTTGTGCTTTGGCTCGGAGCAGGACGAAGACCTACAGGGACGCCGTGTCCACCAGACAGCAGGTCAAACACGTCTATCCTGTCCCTCTCTGGCTCGGGACAAACCTGCAAGTGGACACAACGCGCCAGGAAGAAGAACGGCTGCCTCCTAATGTTCTAGCATGGACAGGTGGGTTTATTGAATAGGGAACAAGAAATGTATCCAGCACATGAAAACACAGTCAGATCTATGTGAAGGATTCTGGATCTTGTCCGAGACAAGACTTCAAGTCATCAAAGGCAATCCATCCACTGCACTGAGTGTTTTTCAGATCAGGGTTACATTCGAGCACTCATCTGATACACCAACACCTCAACAGCCTGCTGATGTTGTCAGAACACGACTTTTTGTTTCCGTGTCGACCTTTCCAAACACCTGTGGCAGGCATGGTGGCGCTCATTAGAGCGACGGCCTCAAACAATGCACTAACGAGGCTCCGTTCCCCCCGAACACCGCGGCACCAGTGCCCTGATGAGCTTCCCCTCCGCGGCTCGAGGCTCCAATCAGTGGAAGCAGACGCCGTGGTGTTGGGCTGCAACGAGAAGCCGCGGACGTCCCGGGTCTCGACTGGCACGTGATTGGAGATCAGTGGGTGAGGAGGCTCCTGAATGAACCCTCCTCTACACGCAGAGTGCTTGTGTCTCAGTGGGGGCTGTTTGTGGAGCTTCTGCTCCGATCACTAACACTGTACGGCCCGTCAATCACTGGTGCTGTATGTGCAGACAGTTACAGTCGAGACCCGGGGGTGTCAAAGTGGCTCCGAACGACAGTTACGTTGGTTCTCATCAGAAAGATTGGAATACTTACATTTTGGTATTCATAATGCCGCTAATAGGGATTGCTTACTTTGTATAACTTAGCTGGATGAAGCATTTTCATATCTTATTAGCAGGTGGACTCTTCCATTTAAAGATGGGTCAGACCACAGACACTAAATATACAAATCATATTTTTTAAACTAGTTTTTACAAATACAATGTTTCTTCTAAACCAATCGAAGGGTAAAAAAGTTGAATCTCCATTTTTCAAAAATTAAGCAGCAAATGATGTAATCTTTCAAACTTATTCAAAGTCAGCCTGCTGAGTTTTACACTGACGACGCTAATGTTTCATGTTTAGTGTTGTTAGTGTCGACTGTTCAATGGAAACCAGAAACTAACTCAAACACTCCGGATTAATGCACGACGAATGAATATATATATACACACATGGTGAGTATAGCCACGGGTTATGTTTTTAAAGTGATATGAGGTCTACACTAAAGCACAGTTTGTTTTACTTGTTTATGAGGAAGTTTATCTCCTTCTGAAACCCCTCATCTTGGGCACTGAGGCATTTACACACTATCTGTTTATTGCTTGTGTTTCCATCTACATAAGCTCTGTTTCCATGGCAACAAGGAGAAATAGGACTAGCTGCTGATGAGTAGAGGGGATATTTAGATTCATGCTGCAGTGATGCATGTAAAGTTGAAATCCCTGATAAGACGGAGTGCAGAACACAGGCTTAAACCCAGAGTGAGTGTACCTGCTGATGATGGACAGCAGCCTGGTCCCGACCATCTCCCCTCCCACCTGGAAGCAGCGACTTCAGCAGCTTGGGTACGGCCTTCACTGGAGAGAGATAAGACGCAGCAAAGCCTGAATGCACTGACGGAGGTGAGGAGAGGAGAAGAGGAGGTTGCAGGAGCAGAGACGGAGACAACAAGGGCAGAGGGAAAGGAGGAAAAGATTATATGTTTGAAGCAGGGAGAGGGAGAGGGGGGGGGGCAAAGAAGACAAAGGATCCTGTCCACAGGATAAAGCAAAGATGGAGCTGATGACATCAAAGGAAGCAAAAAGAGGACGACAGAAGGAATCCATTAGAAGACAAAGGTTGTATCAGTACCTGTCTCTGGGCTCAGGTTCTGGGAAATGGAGCTGGGCAGTGTGCGTCTAGATGAAGGAGGCACAAAAGAAAGGTCCTGGTGGCTCTCCCAGCCCTGCACATACAAGAGGACTATACACATGTGGCTCAACGTAACCTGTGACCTTTAACAGCCTCTATTGGTGAGCAGAAAGAACTGGAACGACACTGATAGATGTCCTCTACAGATGTAATAATATATATACACACACATCTTCAGAAGTACCCCCTGAGGTACAAGTACCACGGGTCAGGAATCACTGCTCTCTAAGTGTTTTAAGTTGTTATGTTTCAGCTTTTGGATTTTTCAGAAAGTATCTATATTGAATATTAACCATATATTCTTTCTCAAACGGACACTACACTAGTGTATAGAAAACGACACAATCAGAGAATTCATGTGAAAGACAGACCTTGAGGACAGAACGAGAAGATTAGTAGACGTGATCTATGTGTCTCACCTTGAAGTCATTGAGCCTGTGAGTAGAGGAGTACAGATCCAGACTGCTGGCTGACAGCTGGTTCATGGGTTAGAGGGTTAGAGCCAGGGTGGTAGTGAGACAGGTTAACACCAGAGACACACGACGAACAAAACCCCCAACACAAAGAAGCCGACATATCTAGTGGTTAGCAGGAGTCAAACTCTGAACTCTCTTACCCGGTTGATGTTTGGAGAGCTCAGGCAGCGTCTGGAAGCTTTGCCTCTGACTGCCAGCTGTTCCCTCACAGCCACCTCCTACACACACACACGCACACGCGCACGCGCACGCACACACAAAATGTGTTTTGTAAGCATTTCTAATTGTGTCACTTATGGAAACACTATCACAGTTTCTCTATTTGGAGGCTTTGTATTATGTGGATAAATTAGATGTTTCCGGTTCTTTTCCTGGCAGGGTGGAAAGGAAAATAAAAAACACAACCGATGAGCATTTAATCTGCTCGTGCTTCAGACAAATACCAATCAAAGGAGCACAGTTAAACGAGAGCGTGGGCAGACATTCAGTTATTCTGAGGGAGGTAAATGATGCTGAATACCAAGTGGTTCATTGTGTGTTTCCTGACCTGTCTGAGTCGGTCCAGAGTGAGGATGTTCTCCACAGCCAGGACGCTGCGGAGGTATTTCTCTATGGCCGCCTCTCTGTCGGCCGACTGGTCGCCCTCGGTGCTGGCAGCCAGCCTGGCCAGCATCTCCCTGTCCTCTGGACCGTGGATGTCCTGTGGGAGCAGGGAGACGCGGTGTAAAGGGGCGGGGTAGTGCCTGATGCACCCTGCTGGGGTTTCATTTACTTACATCATGCTGCCTTTCACAGCAAAATACTCTACTATCCCTCACAAACTGTTGATGTGCAGCACAAAGGAGTTATTGCAAGGTTTACAATTCATCTCTGGTCGGTTATTTAGAAAGCAAAGACCACAGAATGTAGCCAATCAGCATCAAGTATTCAACAATGCTGTGTAAAAACAATGCATGATACATTTTTTTAATAACCCATTGATGCACAGTAAACACCCTGCTCTTGAGTGGTGGTCTGAGGTCAAATGATGGTTACTGTAACATCTTTGCGGCGCGGTTCTTACCCCTGGGATGTTAGAGACGATCTCAAAGGTGACTCCGCTGCCTGGGATGGTGCTGCGCTGAGACATCCTCTTCAACAGGCTCTGAGCAAAACCCTGCCACACAAACACATACATTTAAATGAACTGTGTTAGTGGACGAGTCATTTTCTAAGAGAGAAAGCAAAAAAAAACTAAAAAAAAAACGCCATTGCGTCAGACGGCTCCTACCCATCATGCCTCGGGGCCACCCACCTGTTTCCCGGTGACGTTGACGCAGACGCGTTTCCTGAGCACCAGCTGCATGTGGGCCGGGTGGCTCAGCTGGACCACCGCGCTGACCGTCAGGTAGACCCTCTGGTCGGCCGAAGCCACGCGGCTCAGCTGAGGGCACTCGTGGACCGTCGAGTCCCAGGAGGCCTCCGCCTTCACCTGGAGGAGCACATCGACAAGCACGGAACATGAGCGGCTAACGGATGCTCCCTCAGCGGCACATTTGGGATGTGCAGAGACGAGATATAAGAGAAGGAAACTCACAAATCCACCCTGAATATCAACCGTCACCTTATCTTAAAGCGTGTCTTTATAGGAATGTTCTGTGCCTGATTTGTAGCTTTTGTGTTTTTTTATTGTTCTTTTCTTTTGTCATTATGTTTCATTGTAACTTTACTTATTGTTTCTTTTTTTAAATATTTTTGTGAAGAACTTAGTAACCTTGTTGAGATAAGTGCTATAGAAACTAAGTTATTATCCTGTCATCCTCCTGTCTCTCTGAGCACTTTATGTCATTATGTGTCACTCACTTGTGTATCGTTATGTTTTATAAATATGTATGTATTTTTGTGAAGCACTTTGTAACCTTCTTGAGATAAGTGCTACCCAAATGAAGTTATTGATATTATTATCATATTACCTCTGGATCATAGTGTTTCACAACATGAAGGTCAAAGAAGTCGTCGTCGTCCTCCCCACTGAGCAGAGCATCCAGCCCCCCCGCCAACGGGCCCAACAGACTGGACTGGAAATCATCAGCTGGAGGGGAAACAAGACGGAAGAGTGAGACCGGCGGAAAAGAAGCCGATTGGACGCTCGTGAAGACGGAGAGAACGGTGAGGAGCGACGCACCGCTGAGATCCAGGAACAGGACGGGGATGTGTGTTTCCATGCCGGGGACAGGAACCCTGTGGAGAAACAGCACAGTCAGCACTCCTCGTCCAGGAGGTGGTGGTGGTGTGAGATAAATCATGGAATAAGAGCTCAGGTTAAAGTTAACCCAGACTTGACTTTTACCCAATAATTATAACCATCTACAGTTCAGCCTTCACAAAGCTGCCTAGTCCAGTTCAGTGCGAGTACAAAATGAGGTACTGATGCATTATGTGATGTTTTTGGATTATGATCAGCTCACACAATTGTGATGGGAAATCAACTTGAATTTGAGTGGTATTCAGATTTATGTATTTAAGCAAAGAAGCCATACCACGGAGAAAAACATATATTACAAGTAAAGTTTGCTTGCTTTCCTTTAAAAAGTAAGAGTACGTGAGTATTATCAGCAAAATGTACGGAAGTATCCAAAGTCAAAGTGTGATTATGCAGAGTAGCCTCTTTCAGAGAGTTTGTAGTATTACATAATAAATGTGGTTGCATTTTAATGTCATCGCTGGTCTTTTTTGCCACTTTAATCCACAAATATGTATCTTATTTTATAAGTATGCCACGTATTCTGTATTGGAAACCTTCATATGTAAAGTAACAGGTAACTATAGCTGTCGCTTTTTTCTGGGGTGGAGTAAAAAGTACAAAATTCTCCTCAGAGTTGTGATGGATTCCAAGTATAAAGTACCATGAAATGGAAATGAAGTACGAGTATCTTTGTAGATATTTAGAGGGTCGTTCCAAAGGGTGAACAGGAAGCGTTGTGTCCTTAAAGCAAACCTTTGCTGGAAAATAAAATAAAATAAATGACATACTTGCTGGATCAATTCATTTCCCTTCAAACACACCTCTCCCCCGGCGCTCCGGGGATGCCGCTGCCAGCCGACGGCACCAGCACGGCGTTGCGTTCTTCGGTTAGCGTCAGGCGACACTCCAGCAGCTGGGACTCCCTTTCTACATCATCCTCGGACTTATCTACACACACACACACACACACACACACACACACACACACACACACACACACACACACACACACACACACACACACACACACACACACACACACACACACACACACACACACACACACACACACACACACACACACACACACACACACACACACACACACACAAGAAGTAAAGACCTCAAACACACACTGAATACGGGAAGGGAAAAGTTAAGTACCAGATCTTTCAAACCTGAATCACACTTGAGCAGTGGGAGGAAATGACATCATAAAAAGTGCACAATGACGAGGAAATAGAGGACTGGAAATACTGCTGCAACCAAGCATCCATATATTCTGCATCCATATCAGAGTCTAACAGAAGCCCAAAGAGGGAAGTGAGAGAAAAAACATTTTCTAAGTCTGATGGAAGCTGATTTCTCTCCGGTGTTTATGACTTTAGAACAGGGGGAAAAAACATGAACGCTTTTAGCCACATTTAGAACATGGGGTAGCATTGCGGTAGCAGCCCCTTGTGGCCAAAACGAGTATTACAACAACAAACACCAACAACAAAACAGGAAACTGTTAAAGATTATCCTAGCAAACCCCCCCCCCCAAATGTTCTGAAGAGGAAACAATTCAGATCTTAGACCTAAAAATGATGGATCATCAGAATGATTGTTTTCTCACTTTCCTCTCAGAGCTTTCGTAGGATTCAGATAAGGTTTTTTTGGGTTGCATGAGTCCCACAGCTGTACCTGGTTTGCAAACTATCTTCTGTAGCTGCTGGTCCAGATACTCCTGTCTCTGAGTGAGCGTGAGCAGCCAGTGTTCCCTCATCCTCTCCAGGTCTACCTCCTACACAGATACACATACGTGTCAGTTGTTCAGACTATTTGATTTGCCGCATTTCTTTTCTCTGTTACGAGCAAACTATCACACATCTTGCTCTTTGTAATTGATCTACTTACTTGGTAGCTGTCCATTTCTTCATCCCCAGCCTGACATTTAAATTGAGAGAGAACCAATTAGAGTCAAACAATAGATAAAAAAAGATGCTATTTATGTCAGATGGGGGAGTCTGAGGAAATCAAAATGAATCATTCTCACACGTACACAAATTAGGCATAAAAACCAAAGATCAAGGTAATTCAATTTCCCAAAAACAAATCCCTCGTCCAGCATACTTTGAACTAATACAAACAGCTGATTGTATTTCCTGCTCACCCATTGTGATCCGCTGCCTTTGGAGATCTGTCGGACCTTGACGTCTCCGATGGACACAGAGAGGATGGAGGCAGCGATGAGGGGCATGGTGCCCGAGTCTGGTACTGAACGGACCTCCACCTGGACCCGACGGGACTGACCCTGGACAGACAGATTCACATGAGGGGATAGAAATAGGCTCACGTTTGTGATAGGACAATGGAAGCCACATTTCCATGAAGCCAACAAAAAGCAACAAGTAGGTTCGTCAGTTAATCGTGGTTCTCTCTTAAAATACAGACAGGAAGTGGAGATGGAAAACTTCAGCCTAATATTAGAAAATAACCTTCAACCAGTGTCCCCGTTCAAATGTACAAACCACAAATAAAACCAAACATATCCACGATACCTGTCTGAGCTGGAAGACTCCTCCCGTGCGAACATCTTTAGCAGGAAGAACCTCGACAGCTGTGAACTCTCCTGCCTCGTTCAGCTCCATCAGCTGCACCCACAACTCCAGGTGGCGGGTCACCTCACTCCACCTGCAGGCACAGCATGGACACGCATCAGATCTAAGCTTAAAGGGACGTTTAGAAGTGTGCTTGTATGAGGTATAAAAGCACACTTCTAGTCACTATCTAACGATCCCTTTGACGTCATATTAATACATACTTTTAAACGTTGTGACAGTTTGGTGTTTTTGAGGATAGGTCTGTTGGTTAAATGAACCATTAGAGGGTGAAACAGACACTAAAATCATGTCAATAGTTCAGATGAATGAAACTAGACTTACGTTAAGTTACACAACTAACCTTCATTCCTCACTTGTTGGAAAATGTCACTTTTGAGTGGAGTGGACTTGTGAGCTTTATTTAATCAGTTTTGACATGGTTCGTGTCAGCTCACCTTTCTCTGAGGGTTCGGGTCTTGGCCTGAATCACTCCCAGGTCCCACAGTGCCAGGTTCCTGCGATGGTTGGCCTGCTTGTGGCCGTACACTTCAATGGCCACCGCCCCATCTGCCAAATATTCCAGAAAGTCCTCGGACACTGGCACCGACAGCTCCTTAAAAAGTTATAAAAAGGTAATTTATTCTGATCTACATCTTCTTCTGAAAATTGTTTGTTTGTTGTTGTTTACTTGCAGTGTTGGTGATGAATTTGCTTTGTTCATTGAATTGTTTCTTTGTGATACGATGAGAATGAGAATGTCACCTTGGCGCTGTCGAAGACCACAGTGCACTGAGGGTCTCTGGAGGAGGAGGACGAGCTGGACGGCTGCATCTCTGGAGCGATGAACACCGACTCCTCCTCCCCCCAGAAGTGGTACTGACAGAAGACGAAGTTGGACAGGTGGCGAGGCAGACCGTTGGCGTGGAGGATTTTCACCTGGGGGAGAGGAGACGAGGAAACGCTCTCACCTTTCTGCTGGTTTGAATCTCATGGTTTAAAGGAAACATGTGCAGACCAGACATCAACAGAGCTTTGAATGTATAGACGTGCCTAACATTGTTGCTTTAGAACGTCTGGGAAATCTTAGTTTGTCTCTCTCTCCTAAAGCCAAGAAATATTCTTTATACACAAAAAAAGCCTGAGGTCAATATGTAAGAATTTGAAGCAAAAACCTCCTGATTTTTCATTTCATCATAAGAACAGCAGAAGCACAGCCAGAGGTAATTACGCTGGTCGCATTTCACAGCACAGTGAGCTGGAGGAACTCAGAACAGAGAGGAAGACACAACAATGTGACTGCCTGCCAGAGATGTTATTAATCTGGAGCCATTTCCCCACTGGCAACACTCACTGATACTGAGCAGCTAGTGCATGTAGGATCCTGACTTGTATGTCAGTGAGAGGAGATATAGGATTCACATTATCAGTTGGGGTGTTTCCTGGATGTCTTCCTGGATTTTCGGCTCATTTCTAACTAAAGTCACGTGACCGACAGGCCTGTTAATGACGCTACATCTGCACGTTCTCACCACACAGTCCAGTCTGCGCTCTTGCGGGTCTCCGTCTGTGTCGCTGTGCTGGATGTCAGACCGTCCTGGACCTTTCTCCTCGGAGCCCTCTGTTCCCCGCCACAGTTCCACATGGAGCCGACCGGCCACCTGACGCACACGCAGAGCAGCAGGGTCTCAATTCTGTTGGTCACGTTGGCAGTGAGCCAGCGCGTCTTTCCTTCTTTTGCCTTTTCTACGGTTTACTTTTGTTCACTAAAGAAATTGTTTACTGTTCAACTTTCCAAATGTCCATGAAGATAGTCATACTGTCGGCCTAAAATTAAAGAAGGCATCACAAAATTGATGATTACCACTGGCATGATTAGTAGACAGAAACAACTTTTCAAATCAAACCTTTTGAGACTTATCAAGTCAAAAAATGATCTACTAAGCATTTACAAAGTGTCAATATTAGCTTGCTTACCATTTGTCATTTAACCTGCATTGATGGAGGTTTTGTCTACTTTTAGCCCTGTTTTGGTCGCCAAAGTTCTGCATTCACACCTGCGTGAACTAATAGAATTCTTGACCCACTTGGGGGAAACAGGAAGAACAGAACTCTAACATTTCACACTGAACTGGACACAGTGAGGGAGGCAGCGCCCCGTTCATTCTTAATGAAAGTTTCTCTGTGGCGCATGAAGCAAAAGAAGTTTGACTTCCAAGTATAAAAGTCAGACGGTAACACCCTGATCTTCCAGTGATCTTCTGCTTTATGGGGCCCAGAGAGCATGCGCAGTAACATTTATTTTAACCCCGCCTCCCAGCCCTCGGTCCAGCCTCGTTCTCATTCACATGAACGGAGGAAGGAAACAACTCTGGATTCGGCCATTAGTGCATTTTTCTAAACTTATAGAATCTAATGATTTAAAGTGTTTGTAAAGTTTTAAAGCCTTGACTTTGGCATTTTGGCCGTCGCCATCTTAGTTCTTTTACAATCAAAGTGACACGAAAGGCTGGAGTGAAGTACAACCAAACGCTGACTAAGACATTTTTAGGGGGCAAAAATGTACTTTAATAAAATGAAAAACATTTTCATTCATAACATTATGAATGAATGTTCTTAAACATCCATGTTTAAGAACAAACTGATCCCCGGCTCCCAGTGGGCTCCTACCTCTCCCGTCTGGTTGATGATGGGCACAGCGTATTGCAGCTTGACGTCGTGGAACAGGCAGGCCAGGAAAACGTTGGCCACACCGATCAGACTGTGGTTCTCCTGTTCATCGAAGAACGGGTCGGCGCGTTTGAAATAGGACCGCATCACCTGGGTTAGAGAGAAAGAGGAAGAACGGGGAGGGACAGAATAAATAAATTACGACTAGATCTAAAGATCCATCAGGACTTTTTGGAGTAAATTGTCTTCTCTTCAACTGATGTTTTATCTGCATATTCTTTGTTCACTGGGTTGGTTCTGTGTCCCTTCTTTTAAGCATTTCATCAATCAGGGATGCAAAATGGCATACACGAAAGCAAGCAGGCTAATTCTGACATATCTACACAAACTGAATAAAACACTAAATTATACTGGAATAAATGTATCCGAGTCTGCGCATCAAGCTGACTCATCTCTATTCACTCACAGGGTTGTCTTCATCAAAGTCCTTCCACTCCTGGTAGAGCTCCCTCATGTCCACCAGTCTGTTCTCCATCTTTTCCAGAGCCCAGATCTGCTTCCCTTTACCTTTACGGCGAACCTGGATGGCCGGCTCACTCAACACTGCATCACGCTATGAAGAGGGGGGGGGGGGGGGGGGGTGCGCGACAGAAAACAGATTTTTAGCCTGGCTGCTCATTAGCCCCGTTTACCAGGACAGGAACAGTGTGCAGCAGTGGCTGTGAGACTTTAAAACCCTTCGTGTATAATAGCAGCCATTTGTACTCCTTGTTGGAGTCAAAACTCAAATCTGACACGACACAAATAGTTTAGCTGCAGTGTGATTTGCCTCCTGTCCTCACTGCCTGAGGATATCATACAAAAATAACCTTCTTTATAACTTGCCAGAACAGAGCAGTAACTGTATTTATTTATTTATTTAATAAATACATTAATGTATTTATTTATTAATTCATATTATCTATACATAGACCTTTTTCCCTTTCACGTCATATCAATCCTATGGATTGACTGTTTAACACACACACACACACGCACGCACACACACACACACACACACACACACACACACACACACACACACACACACACACACACACACACACACACACACACACACACACACACACACACACACACACACACACACACACACACACACACACACACACACACACCTTGTTCTCGTATTCTATAATTGAATATTTTCTGTATGTTAACTACCTGTACATACTGTTTTTATCATGCTATGCTACAACTTATTTTGGTTTCCTATACAATGACATTTTTTACTTTTTCAGAAACACCACACGATGACTTTTTCTTAATAGTATTACATCTTCTATCTTTGGAATAAACAAAAACATGCCAGAACTTATTTGAAAATCATCACGTTTTGAAGTTTTCTTCAGCATCAAAGTCAGTCACTGGTGGATGTCTCTACATCGATTGCTGCCCTGCAAACAGTAACTGCTAATAGCCTACTCGGCATATTTTTGAATCTTGCCATTTTGGTAAAGCGCTTTAACACTCAGCATTCACCCACAGCGTCAGAGTCTCTGCACTACGTACAGTATGAAAATCAATAAGCTGTTCTGTTAATTAAATAGAGGTTTCTGTGTGTGGCTTTTTTGTGTACTTTGTCTCTCTGTTAGACTCACAGCCTACCTTCCTGTTGGCATCCAGGTTGGCAGCAGGTATCTGCAGAGTGACCAGGTACTCCGTCCTCTTGCTCAGCTCCTCGGCTATGAAGCCGGCCTCCTGTGCCAGCAGGTTGGCCCGAACTATCTGCTCCCTCAGGCGCCGCAGGCTGCGAGTCATCATTGCCTCTCTGAACCGCAAACACAGAACAAGTTTTTTCTTATTCTTCTTTCAAAGAGCTGACTGCCAACAGGGGTCAGTAAAGGTCTCACATCCTACGCTTTTAGCCCACCTGTCCTCGCTCCAGCGGCGCACGCGCTTTTGGGAGCTGGGTGCCGCCGCAGCAGCAGCGGCCGCACCGCTCGGCGGGCCCGTTGGGTCCAGGAGGTGGGAGGGTTTCTCCGGGGTGAGCCTCTGGCGAAGCTGCTGCAGCTCCTGTTCGTACATCTGCCTCTGCCGCTCCAGGGCGCAGCGCTTCTCCTCCTCGTGCTGCCTCTCCAGGGTCTGTAACACCGACTGCAAAGGGTCTGAGGAGGAGGAGCCGCCAGAGCATGAAGAGAGAAAGAGGAGGAGAGAGTGTGAGGACTTTTATAGTTTACCATCCTTTCTTATCAAAAGACAATGAGCTTCTATCAGACCTGTTCATCCTAAAATTAAAACTCTGTCGACCCCAAACCAGTTGGAACCGCTTCACAAAATCTAATATTTACCTCATTATCTCCATTTTTGTCTTCTGTCAGAGCACTGCAGGCTTAACATAACCATGCAGAACATTGTGGAAAATATAGAACTGCGTGGACCCACATCAGAATCATTTGGGGTCTTATGGATTCTAGAGCACACAAGCTGTTTGGAGTAACTTGATGGACATCCTCTGCTTTTGATAAAGCTGTAAGAACTGCTTAAAGAATAAAGCTATTTTATGACCAAAAGTACCGGGTAACAAATGTATTATTGTGTGTTTCAAGAGCCCAATATATCTTCTTCCTCTGCGCCTGTGAGCTCCATTGTTGTCCAAAACATATTAATAGCACATCAATGAGTCATGGCTGTAGATTCTAGGTCTAGTTAAAGAATTATAATATTTTCTGTGACCCATTTTTAAGGATTTATATCCTCAGGAACAAATGTGCTTTGGGCTGAGAGCCAGGATACATGGTAGGGAACTACTTGTTACTTTTGGTCTTTTCCTAGAAGTTGTTGACATTTGTTATCTTTTGGTGATTTGTGAAAATGCCCACAGATAGACATGACGTAGACGGGTGAGGAGGTCAGGATAAACACGAGGGGGACACGCTGCCTTAGAGGTCTCCACTCCCATGTCAGGTATTTCTAGATCCAAATCTAAACATTCACAGTATTCAGCATTTATCCTGTCTGGCAGTCTGATCTGTGAGCAGAGCTTAAGATGTTACAGAGGACTAGTTCACAGGAGCCGGGCTGTCCTCGAACAGAAATTCAGCTAACCGCTTAGTTGATTCAATCGACAGATACGTAAAACTGAGTTTCTCCACAAAGAATCACACGAAAGCACCACTTTAAACCTTGTGTTTACCAGAGACGTGCTCAAAAAAATACTAAAAAGCATAAAAAACGACTGAATCGACTAAATAGTCAATAAGAACAAATTGATTTAAACTCTAAGTCCAAAGTAATATAAAATGTCTCCATATCCTCTGAGAGAGAAATTGAATTGTGTAAAAACGCTGAGTAATGCAATGTCACATCACTTACCACCACTGCACCACTACGAACATGCCCTGAGGAAGTCAGACTCACCGTTGTTGCCCATGCCTTTCATCATGACTTCGGCCTGAGCAAACTCGTAGCCAAAGCTCAGCTCGCTCGACACGTCGCTGGCCGTGTCGAAGTCCGCCTCCAGCCGGTCTGTGCTCAAACACGTCTTCATCGCAGCGCCGCCCTCCTCGTCCTCACCCCCTGCGTGGACCATATGCCTCGGCAGGTTGATCCTGTGCATGTCCGTGAGTTAGATGTGATGTGAGACAGACGGAAAAGAGGAAGAAGTGTGATGTAGCGGAGAAAAAAAAAAAAAGAGGAAGAGGCACAATGAATAGTTTGTGATCACATGTAAATAAATGCAGTCGAGACATGTTTGTGTTAGAACTAAAACACCCCACGGGTACTGATTCAAAGTGACCGACCTGAAGAAGTGGTTGTTTCCCCACAGGATGCGGTCGCCGTGGTGAAGCTGCACTGGACTGGAGATTGCAGCACCATTCACACATGTTCTACAGGTGGAAAAAAAAAAGATTTAAACAACACACGAGAGAACCTATGAGATGAGAGATGATGATACTGTAGTCACTCTACGGAGAATATAACCAATACAAGTGAAAAACAGGTCGTCTCAGCTGCTGGAGCTGAAAACCTTTTGTTCATCAAATATTTAAAAACTTGGCATAGAATCGGTAGTCTTCTTATTTTCTGATGGTATTTATTCCTAAATAAAATACAGAGGTAGAAAGCAGAGACAGATCCTAAGCAAGTACAGGCTCAGTGACCACAAAGTAGAAATCCAAATAAGACGACACTAAAAACCCTGGACACCAAAAGAAAACGGAGTATGTGGTCACAGGGATCCATCAAGCGAGGCTTGCGGCGTCGCCGATTGAGGTCGAGAGCCTACCGAGCGTTGCGGTGAGGACTGAGCACCACGCCGTCGTCCTCGCTGATGTCGATGACGCAGTGCTCCGCTTGGATGGCCATCCCGCACAGCTGGATGTCCTGAGAGTCGGCCGAGCCCACGCGCGTGTGCTCCTGTGACAACACGGAGGAGACACGGTCACTGATGTGTGTGCATTTATGAATCTGTGCAGCCCTGCGTTTGTCAGGCAGTGTGTGTGTGTGTGTGTGTGTGCGTGGTACCTTCAGATAGTAGACCAACAGCTCGTTGAGGGCGGGGTCAGCGTTAAGGTTGACCAGGAAACACTTGTCATCCACCACTCTGATTCCAGAGGACTGCAGGGAAATGCCCAGACTCTCCAGCTGCCTCTGACGCTCCTGCAGGGAACATATTTCATACATATTTCATACATGAACGGATCGATTGCCTATTCTTTAGCTGCTGCTTGATGTAAGAAATGTGGGGGTGAAAAGAGAAGGAGCGGAGCTGAGAATGCTGGGAAAATAACCTCCACACTGAATAAAACTTCTGTATTCTTCAACCTGGACCCTACTCACTCATGTTTTTGTGTCTAGCTGACTGATGTATTGAGGGAGAACGCTGCAGACGCTGAACGGGCTGCAATGCTCGGGGCAACTCCTCACAGTCAATGTAGGTCATCTGAAAGTGCTTGTTGTTGCCACCGACAGGCTCAGCTTGTTAATACAAGTGTCAGACAACATTATGGAGAGGACCCCACAGAGATATAAAACCCTTTTTCTTTATCTGTCACTTGATCCCGTCTGTCTGTTCGCTCAGAGAAGCCTCGTAGCATCCACATTGTCAAATCATCTGGATATTCAGCGGTGACTTTAAACATCTTTTAGCCAACACTAAGCTAAGCTTTCTGTCCAGCAACACAACAAACTGACAACACCGGCACTCCTCTCTCTAACTCTCCCACACATTTCCACCGTTGTCTCCCGGCAACAAGTGACATCTCGCGAGATTTCCGAATCAGAAATTGATTTCAAATTGATCCCAGACGGGATTACATTGCAGCCCGCTTAGCGGCTGCCGTCCACAGCGTTCTCCCTCAATACTGGACCGTTCTCAAGAACTGTTGTCCCCTTTAGTCACTTAGACACAACATGGGTAAATAAGGTCCAGGTTGAACAATACAGAAGTTACCCTTTGAACTTGAATGAACAGAAAACAAATCAATCGGCAACGACTCACATTGTAATTGTATCTCCTCCGTTTGATTAAAGTTATCCGTTGCACTTGGTTGAGTGCAAGAAATCGACAGAAATGTTAATTAAGTTCTGTTTAAGTGTAACAAGAATTAGTTAAACTTTTCTTTTCTATTGATACAAGGGGAGTGAATGTGTGTGTGTGTGTGTGTGTGTGTGTGTGTTACCTGTGCAATCGCCTCAGTCTTGGTGAGTTTATCCTCCCAGGTGACGGTCATCTCTTGGATCAGTTTCTCAGACTCCTCCAGCCTGTCCTTGAGGTCGGGGGCCTTCATAGACTGAGAGGGACAGAAGCTGCATCAACACTCTCCACAAATTGACCGTGTCGTTTGCTCAAAATTCTAAATACTCGGGCTGGCCGAAGCAATCCGAACCTCGGCCTCCGTGAGCTGCTCCTTCAGTTTCTCCACTTCCTCCCGGAGCTGTCGGATGATCCTGGCGTTGGGGTCCTCGTTGACGATGGCGTGGTTGACGATGCTCTTGGCCCTGTCGGCGTAGCGCAGGGTGGACAGCGTCTCGTCGTAGTTGTCCGCGGAGGGGCTGATGGTGGCGACCATGGCCGTGCGGCTGTTCCCTCCCAGGCTGTCCTGCAGGTAGAAACAATTCCAAACCTTTGAGTGGACAAACAACCTTAAACGTAGAGCAAAATAAACAAAGTCCACTGCTTTAGTTAGGAGGAAGAATTACTAAATGTGTGAAAAGCAAATGATTCATGGTCGTGCTGTGTTTATTCAAGTTTTAGAAAGCTACATTTAACACAATTACAATTTTGAAAGGACTCGTTTAAAACCCCCAAATTAAAGACTCAAAGCTGGCAAAAGGAGCATTTTTCTAACTGAGCAGAGCTAATGAAAATAACCAGCAGAGCCTTGAAACTCAACAGGAATCACTCGGACTTTAAAGTCCAGTTCCTTTAGTTTAAAGAAATGCACCCTGTCGTGTATTGAAGTTGGTATGAAGGTATTTTCTCTGTGTGTACCTTGAGCAGCCAGGTGAGCACAGAGTCTCTGTAGGGAACAAACTTGCTCTTGTACTTCCCTGCTCCCTGGTCAGCCAAGGCAGAGATAACTAAACCCAGAGTACTGAGGGACCTGGAGGGGGGAGGAAAGTATTTAGTGAGCAGAATGGCACAGAGAGGAACAAAGAGACAAAAAAATCATCAAAGCAATCTTGGCCTCGGCGCATTATAAATAGACCCAGATTTAAAAAGTGAGTGCAGACAGAAAACAAACACTATCCCAGCCAGCAATCCGCTCTGAGGAATACAGCCCGGTCGCTTCATTTAGCTATTGGAAGAAGAATCTGGATGAGCGAGGGTTAGAAGTCTTTGGCGTCTATTTTCTGTTGACTCACTTATTGATGTTGCTCCCTTCTTTCAGACGTTCCCCCGCCGCTCCGGTCTTCGCCACTCGCTCGCTGCCGGCCAGATCCACCAGACCCAGCTTGCTCACCTTCTCTCCGCTCGTCTGGAGCACAAAGGAATGAACATGATGTTACACTTTGTTTCTAAAAGCCCTTTATCTTAAAGCAGCCGAGAAGCTTCACCGAAGGCCAGTTGCAAATCTGGAGATTTAAAAGGTGACGTTAAACGGATAGTTTGTATGAGGTACTTCCCCACAGTCAGTGCATTACTACAGTAGATAGAGTTTGGAGGAAAAGACCAGCACGGGACCAAACCAATGTACTGCTGTGGACGTATGTTAGACACCTAAAATAATCAATATCAGTTTAAGTGAACACTATATTTAGAATATTTTCACTGCTTTACCCTCCCGTCAGAGAGCCCTTTCTAACAGGGAAGTGAAGCTGTTTTCTATGCTCTCTTTCAAGCCTCTTTGCTGCTAATTGAATGTCTCAGGGTCCACACGGTTGTTTGGACATAAAAAACAAGTTTCCCTGTGTCCTGGGCTTCTGAAAACATGTGACGGCAACATTCTGAATCATCACATGCACGATTATAAGAGAGGGTGTCAAAAGACATTGCACACGAGAGGATTGTTATGATCCTGTTCTGTATCACTAGTTGATGCTGAGTGTGTGTGTGTGTGTGCCGGTGTCGTACCTCAGACTTTAGGTCTGTGAGAGTGTGTGTGAGGATGATGTTGAACACAGCGTGGGATCTGCTGCTCTCTTCATTCATATTCGTGGCTGCCACCGTGCGAGATTTATTTCCCTCCGACATCAGGGACTCTATGTCCTGTCAGAGACACAAAAACACACGTCTGTTGTCTGTGCCCGGACTTTATGAAATAACTGGTTACCCCTGGCAACACAATGTGATGAAAGCAAAATGAAATCAGAGCGGAAAGTCGACATCGTTCATAAAGTACCTTGTAGCAGGCCACAGCCAGGCGAGACAGGCCGTCAACATAAGGCCCCAGGACTTTGTGCTCTCTCACCCGCAGCGCTTGTCGATTTCTACAGAAAAGAGACGGTTATTAATCCTTCATCCTTCAGACCTAACCACCATCATCCATTTGTAAATATTAGGAAATAGACAGCGGCGTTCCTCCCTTCTCAACAAACAATACAACCAGTCTTAAAGGGACAGTTCACCCCAAAATAAAAAAATACATATTTACTAGATGGCACTCAACTTGTGGTGCTCAAAGCGCCACAAAACACATTTGAAAAACTCAGCAGCATTTTGTTATTCCAATAATAAACACCCGGTTACTTGAGATCAGTGTTAATACTGTCAATGAAAACCATGACGCACTGTGTACGTCAACAACCTTTTTTTCCCACGACTAAGACGAGACGGTCACGAGGCTAAAATGTAGTTTGAAAAATAACCAAAGTCTCTCTTTTTTTCGTCACCTTCCACCTTCTCCTCTCTCCATCACTGTCTTTGTGTCTCACATGGTAGATCGGCTCTCATGGCGAGCTGAGTGGGTGTGACCGAATCACTAACGAGCAGGAGGACTGGGAGTAACCCAATCATTCAACCTGCGTTTCCATCACATAACGGGAAGATAAAATCGTACTGGAAATAGGTTTAACTAAAAGGACAAAATTGGTTTTGTCCAGACTAGATTGAATTTGAAATGTTCAATATAATAATAATTCCTCCATGAAACTGCTCTCAACAAGGTCTGTGGATTATCTTGAGTCACCGGGTCATGATTTCTGCAAAGAGACATCTCTATGGCCAAAATCTCCAAAACTAGGCAACTCACACCAAAACAATGTAGGCTGATAAACAGCTCTACATGAAAGAGGACAAATATGTATTTTTGACTTTGGAGTGAACTGTCCCTTTAATAAGATCAAGACTAAGAGCCATTTGATATGTTAAGATAGCACTGTATCAGACTGAAATATGACGGCTCGTATGACCGCTAAAGTACGGCATTTCACAGTGTACAGCATAGACTCACAAATCTACTGGTATTTTCTTAAAGAATATTTCCAAAGAAGAATATGTAATGTATGCGACTCCCTGTTTTGAAGTCAGCTAGAACAAACGGTTCCTCACCCTTTGGGGTCGAGCAGGTCTCGGACCTTCTCGTTGTAAATCTCCATGAAGGAGACCTCCACGGTGAAGCACTCCCCCTCCCGGGCCTCCCGCACGGTCCTGCTGAACAGGGAGCTGCAGAGCCGTGGGATCAGACCGGGCTGCTCCGCCGAGCCCATCATGGTGTACGACTTCCCAGAGCCTGGAGTTTACAAATCCAAACATCAAGCGGGAAAAAGAACCAAGCAACGTCAAAGAGGAAAATAGGAGGGAAGGAGGAAATAGAATCTGGTTCAGTGTTATTGGCTTAGGACGGCTGTAAACAGTGCAATGAATAGAGCTCCATAGGGCCCATTTAACAACAGTTTAAAAAGTATAACATATATATTAAAAAAAGGAATCAGACAAATGGTCTTAATGACAAAGACATGACAGTTCTCAGTGATTTGGAGCTGTGGAAGCAAGTAAGAGATCATAAAAAGGCTTAATCATAAAGTAATCTGGAGAGTACTGCTAATGATGGAAGAAATAAACACCATTAAACAGATGTACCAGCTCCAGGGTAGATGAAGAAATGTGTGTCTGAGAGGCAGAGATTCTGATGAGTTGGCGTCGCAAAATGAGACACGCTCGAATAAAAAGCAAATGAAATAGCTTCTTGAGACTATGAAAATGTGATGACAGTAAATGCAAAGTCAGAGAAAGACCCCATGAACAAAGAAGTTCCCATGAAGTTTATAGATATGAAGATAGAGATTCTGTCATAGACCCACGAACCAACGGCAGACACCAGCAGACCTTTATTAATATTACTGAGGGCCCATAAGTCTGATGGTAGCAGGTTTGAAGTGAATTACCCGTCTGTCCGTAAGCAAAGATGCAGGCGTTGTAGCCCATGAAGGCGTTGTCCAGCAAACTCTCCCCAAGGCTCTGGAACACGACGTCCTGACCTGCAGACAGCACAAAACACACTGGAACATCTGCAACTGAACCTCTACTTTCAACGCTCAGCAACAAAGCATACAAGATGCTAAAAGGGAAAAAGAAGAGGCATGGTGGGCATTTTGTTCACATCTAGTACATCCGACACAGGCTGGTGAATTAATGCCCCCCCGCATTGTTAAGAAACTCCCTGGCAACGGTTTAGTTTGACCCCTTTATAATACGCAGGACTAATCTAGAGGTGGACAACACTTCATCCCGCCACCAGAACGGACCCTTTCTTCGACTCTATAAATAGTTCAGAAGATGAGGAAACATTCTGTCAGGAGATAAGTTTAACAAGTGAGTCACCAAGCAGCAGAGTTACGCTCAAACTAAAAACAGAACCAAAAAGGTCAAAAAGGCTGATGTGAACCGACCTGCAAACTTGTCTTTCTGAGACTCATCTATGGACCAGAAGCAGTGGTCGTAGGCGAACACCTGAGGAGAACACACGCATTCAGAACAACTCATGCACGGATAGCAGGCAGAGTGAGCATTCAGTCACCTGATGTTTACAATGAAAAGAAGACATTTGTGCATAGAAAAATATAAAATAGAAACTTATTCATGAGTTTAGTTTAAAACTCACCTTTGGCTGATTTCTAAAGGGCAACAGAGAGAAGAAAAAAAACTATTTCAGTTGACAATCGGTGCTTAAATAAAACATGAACATGTCAACCAACCTAACAAACTACTTGAAGTCTCACTGTCAGTCTATCCCAGGCTTGTGGATCCACACACCAGAGGAGATACCTCGCCACGGCAAGAACATGTCAAAAATACTTGTGACATGGCAACACCTTCAACACATAACATACAGTCACCTGACATTCTGGGTCTTGGTAAGAGGCACTTTTTAACATTCAAAGCAAAGTCAGCTGAGTCCACAGTTAGACACAGTCACACCTGGGAGCTGTCCAGGTAGTAGTGGTTAAACGAAGGGTATGCGCTTCTTCTTCCTCTTTCCCACCAACATCTTCCCAGCTGGTCTGGGGAGTCTTGGACCGTCGACCCTTTGCTCACAAGACTGCTTCTCTAACCTGTAGGTCAGAGGTTCCCACTTGGGTCAGCAGCTAATTTGAGTTGGTTGTTTGATGCCTCTGGGAAAATAAACTTTAAAAAACCGAAGGTATTATAATGTCTACTTTTCAGATTCATATCTATCTTTTTTCCAAATAGTTTCCTGCCTCTGGTTATTCTCTTGTAATTCATTTAAATGAAGCAATTGGAGAGGAGAAAAGCTGTTTGCCACTCTGCAGAGGCAGCACGTCCTGAGGGCTGCGATGAGGCAGCACTTGTCATGGATAATGAATAACTACAATCACCAACTCGTCATGTTGCAGTTTACATCCAGTTTACAGCTATGGCCAATACCGTGTTTTTTAGTGAGGTCACAGAGAACTTTGTTCACCAAAACCTAAATCAGTTCATGCTTGAGTTTGTGCACATTTTGAAGAGATTCCCTCCAGGTGTTCCCGAGGTATCGCGATCACGAGAGTGGACCGGACGGATGATCTACCGAAGAACGGCAAAAAATAAAAAGGCTAACAAATGCAAAGAAACACCTGTTCTTAGCTGCACGGATGCGTTACCAAGTGGGCCCTCTCAGGCAGAGGGGTCATGTGGCCCCTAAGCCAGATGAATGAAGGGACATTTGCTGTTGGAAAGGCAAAGAGTCATGTTTTCCCCTTAAATACTAACCACCGGATGAGGGCTAACTCATTCAAATGAACGACATGTCCATGCTGTGACCTGCTCCGTCTTAACAGATGCATTCTGTAGAGAAAAGTACAGCGGACAACACTGCAGTGCAGGAAACAGCAGAGCAAGCAAATACTGCAAAACCTGACACGACCCCCGAGTGAGAAGGGAGAGTTTCAAGAACACAAAGTCAAAGGTGTTTTAATGGTGGCGAAGATTAAAAGTCTGTCAAGGTTGACTAATCCTCCTTGGCTCATTGTGAATCAAGTGGAGAATGTGACGCAGCACTAAAGAACCTCAGAGGCTTCCAGGGTCCCCGAGACAACAGGCAACAGTTCTTACCGGAGCACTTTAAAAATACAGGCGCTGCGTTTTAGTGCAGAAAAACAATAGTTCCACATTGCGTCAGTCAGCAAAACACATCACCACATTCCAGCAAGCAAACGTCAAATTGAATTACCAAACATGCTCCTGTGCAGCTTCATGGTGTTGTCCATCAGCAATGAAGCATTCATAACACCAGCACGAAAAATAGGATTTGTTTATACTTGAAACTGGTGTTTAAAGCAGCTATGATCAATAACTCTATATTTTACAACAGATCACGTGAGTACTTGTATGTGGAAAGGGGGCCTTCTGGTGATGAGCCAGGTGGCAACCTCTGGTTATGAAAAGGGAAGAGAATGTGCAAGTGTCTTAAACTGGCACTCTCTCTAATGGCCATCCTACAAGTCGACATTGTATTTGTGGTGGTTGCCCACTGAGGAGGTTGGGGCTACAAACAGATTTTACACATTCAGGATGACCAAAAACATCGGGCAAATCTATTTGAGTTGGCCACCAAAGATGTAAAAATGTGGTAGACACAGATTGTTATGTTTGTTATGGTAAACCTTATCATACTTAAACCAAGGCACCCAGTCCCCAGGGAAGCCCCCTTTTGAAGTGTGCTACCAAACATAACTCAAAACACACAGTATTCACTCAGGCAGAAATATCAATTTGGGGTTTAAAAAAAAAGAAAGAAAGCCTGTAAATTAAGCCACGGCCACACACACACTGGGGGCTGTAAAGAAACAAGGCCTCCCTATGTGAGACTTGGCTGGGCCATGAAAGAGCAACACTGAGTCCTGTCCTCTCCTGGGCTGGCAAGGACATTCCTGAGATAACTGGCAGAGCCTCGCAGCTCCCGGGAGTCCCTGAAGGACAGGGAGGAGGGTCAGCAAGTCTAGGACCAACAACATACAGGCCTTAGGGCTTTGATAATGCTATTGGGTGGATTCGGTACATATAAAAAATTCTGCACATCGACAATCTGGAGGATATAAAAAACAAGAAACATTTGTGATGCCATAAACGGATAAAAAAAACAAAAAACTCTTCAAAGTGGGGCTCTTATCGCAATAAAGCTCAGATAAGAAAGGCTCTCAGTTGGTGTTTTACTTTCTAAACATTATTCTGCAGGCGCTGATAAATATTCCTGCTACAGTTCAAGGTCTGTTTACAACATATGCAGTATACTATGGTTTTACAGGCCTGCTGAATAATGATGGGTTCTAAAGTTTGTGCTTTATTAATCTCTACCATCTTGAGGGTCTGACAAGCCCCCGCTGTATCCCCGCCTGGTTGCATCTACCCAGGGTGCCGTTACATATTAACACCCCCTGAGGCTCATGCGGCAGTTCAGTTAAACCTGTCAGGCAGTGAGCTGACTCAGCAAAACCTCGTTGGAATTGGCCGGCGAGTGACTCAGACTCCCCCCCCGACAAAAAACAAAGCTTTTCTGTAAAACAGGCCGTGCTCATAATAGAATACAATCGACTGGGAAACTAATCAGGAATGCCTCGATGCAGAAACCGATGTGCTCCAGTTCAAAATACTTGCTTACTTGCTTGCTTCACCGAGTGTTGCACCGAGCCTGTTAAACCTGTTCATGTTGAGCCCCGAAGGGGAAGCATACTGCCGCTGAAGCATGTCAGGGCAGAGGAGACACACAGGTACACACACACACACACACACACACACACACACACACACACACACACACACACACACACACACACACACACACACACACACACACACACACACACACACACACACACACACACACACACAAAGCATAACTATGGAATATGAGACGCTCTCTTTCTACAAAGAGGAAGATTCATACTCTCCGTTACTGGGGGGGGATTGCCCTGAGGCATTTTTACTGAACAAGGTAACCTGAGAAGGGAGACCAGAACCTCCAGAGAGCATCTACCTGCGCTGCTCTGACTCACTGCGAGGAGGAAAGACGAGGACCGGACTCTTTGTCAAAAGCCAACACTGTGCCCCGTGGCGCATTGTTTAATTTAACACAATGAGTGCACATTTTGCACCCACAACATCTGACATTTGATGCATTACACAGATGAAAGCTGTGATGTTGTAATATTAAACCAAAGACAAATCTTTCCAGACTGGATGCATACATTCTAATGTAAAATCTGAGATCTTAAATGTTGTTCTACTTTGTTCTTATTCCTTTTAAATCGTGGCTTGGCTACCTGAGCAGGATTGAGCTGGAACAGACACGCCCTTTGTAAAGAGAGCAATGATTCAAGAAGGACACAGAGGGAGAAGGAAGAATGGAAGGAGTAATAGAGGGAGGATGGGTGGGGTGAGGTTTGGAGCTGAGCTTCTTTAAGCAACTGGGTGCTAACTTGACGGGCTGGTTACAGACTCTCTAAACTCTCTGGCAGCAATCCTGAGGGAACGAAACTAGTGGAACCCATATACTGTAATTACTGTACGTTTATACTCTTGAATGAGGCAAAACAGATGCTATGCTCACATGTCAACAGATCCATCTGAGCACTTTCTATCAGCTGATGAAGACTTGTGTGATACGGTTGAAAGCTCCTGAAAAAAAGCTAGTAGGTGGACCCTGATTTGGTATTATTTTGTCAAACTTCAAAATAATGGCATAAAGAAAGCTTCCAGTAGAAACCTCCAATACTATTTTTAGTCCCAAGGCAGGACCAAAAAGTCCTGAGTCAAGTCCCAAGTCAAGACCAACAACTCAGGAGACAAGTCCCACGTCAAGACCAACAAGTCCGGAGACAAGTCCCACGTCAAGACCAACAAGTCCTGAGTCAAGTCCCACGTCAAGACCAACAAGTCCTGAGTCAAGTCCCACAACTCAGGAGACAAGTCCCATGTCAAGACCAACAAGTCCGGAGACAAGTCCCATGTCAAGACCAACAAGTCCTGAGTCAAGTCCCAAGTCAAGACCAACAACTCAGGAGACAAGTCCCACGTCAAGATCAACAAGTCCGGAGACAAGTCCCACGTCAAGACCAACAAGTCCCCAGTCAAGACCAAAAAGTCCTGAGTCCAGTCTCAAGTCAAGACCAAAAAGTCCTGAGTCAAGTCTCAAAGTCAAGACCAACAAGTCCTGAGTCGAGTCCCCAGTCAATACCAACAAGTCCGGAGACAAGTCCCACATCAAGATCAACAAGTCCCCAGTCAAGACCAAAAAGTCCTGAGTCAAGTCTCAAGTCAAGACCAACAAGTCCTGAGTCAAGTCCCCAGTCAATACCAACAAGTCCCCAGTCAAGACCAAAAAGTCCTGAGTCAAGTCCCAAGTCAAGACCAACAGGTCCTGAGTCAAGTCCCCAGTCAATACCAACAAGTCCTGAGTCAAGTCCCACGTCAAGACCAACAAGTCCCCAGTCAAGTCCCACGTCAAGACCAACAAGTCCCCAGTCAAGACCAAAAAGTCCTGAGTCAAGTCTCAAGTCAAGACCAAAAAGTCCTGAGTCAAGTCCCAAGTCAAGACCAACAGGTCCTGAGTCAAGTCCCCAGTCAATACCAACAAGTCCCCAGTCAAGTCCCCGAGTCAAGACCAACACGTCCCGAGTCAAGTCCCAAGTCAAGACCAACAAGTCCCGAGTCAAGACCAAAGTCAAGATCAACAAGTCCCCAGTCAATACCAACAAGTCCTGAGTCAAGTCTTGAGTAAAGACCAATAATCCTAAACTTTTGTTGGTGTCTAAAACAAGTTGACAAGCGATTATACGCTCCTCACCAGAAGAAGTTTCATTATTTTGTTAAGTCCAGTCTTCAGTCATCAGATTTATGACTTGAATCTGACTTGAGTCCAAGTTCTGTGACTCAAGCCACAAACGCTTTTGTAACAATCAAAAAATGTCACAAGTAAGAGACAAAGCCAAACAACTGCTAAATAACCCAGCTTTCAACGGTTGAATGGTTTTGCATTAAACTGATGGTAACATGTGTGTCTGGTGTGTGACACTCTGCGGCTTACCGGGGGTCTCCTTTGCTAACGTTGGTGATGGCCGGATGCAGGACTGTCTGGTTCCCCTCCATCTCCACCACACATTTGGTCTTTAGGTCTTTTTCTGGAACGAAACAGAAGTCAATGGAGGAAAAATTATGTATTGTCAATGATAACAGTAAACATATTGTCCCTGCAGTACAAACAGAACCAGACTGTTGACAAGTAAATAGGCCCCAAAAAAAAGAAGTAAAATGTAGTGTGCTAAGTCGCTTTTGCAAAAGGGCTGTCCAATCACCAAAATGTACTGTTTGAACCGTTTAAAGACCGTGTACTGACTTAACTGGTGATTCTGACTTTCTTTAGTAGTCGCTGACACAACAGCCATCACAGGATAACAGGTCCTCGTGATCGTAACACAAACAGCACAATGTGGAGAGGCAGGAAATAGTTTTATTGTTGGTGATTCATCCCAGGACTTGCCTGTGCAAACACTAAAACCACTTTACTTCTCCAAGAGCAGATAGTAAGGAAAAGCAGGGTCAGGGCTACTCTTCCTCATTCCTACCTACTGTATAAGGATTTAAAAGGCGGAGACACTTCCTGTCAGAGCAGGATTTGGTGCACGTGTGTTGTAAGATGTTCCATTGTTACACCTAAAGGGCCAGTGTGTAGCATTTAGGGGGGTATATTGGCAAAAATGGAATGTAATATGAATAAGTATGTTTTCTTTAGTTTATAATTACCTAAAAATAGGAATCGTTGTGTTTTTGTTGCCCTTGAATGAGCCTTTAATATATTTACATACAAAGCGAGTTCTCTTCGCGGAGCCAGCCGCCATGTTTCTACAGTAGCCTAGAACGGACAAACTAAACAATGGCTCCAAGTTGCGGCATTTGCGTTTTTGCTTAGGCCACAGGAGGCAACCTCCGGTTCTGAAGAGTGAAGCCGATGCATATTAAGTGTCTTAAAACTTGCATCTCTCTACTGACCAGCAGGGGGCGACTCCTCCGGTTGCAAAAAGAAGTCTGATTGAATGGAAGTCTATGAGAAAATGACTCTACTTCTCACTTGATGTATTCCCTCAGTAAACATTGGGAACATGAATTTATGGTCTCAATCTCTTCTTCAATACAGCATGATGTTCATATAAGATGATGGTTCATTTTAGAGTAATTTCAGTAAAGCAGAGTATGCTTTAGGGCGGGTCAACCTTGTGAGTGACAGGTCGCTACCCTATCAGAGCCGTATACGGTGTCTCCACGTCACATATCCACCGTCCAAATATGGTCACTTCCGTTCACCGGTTGCAAAAAGCCAAGATGGTGACGGCCGTAATCCAAGATAGCGAAGGCCAAAACGCTCAACCTGAGGCTTCAAAACGACCTCACGATGACTACGTCCACTTCTTATATACAGTCTACGGTCGGCCAGCGTAGATCTCAGTGTGCTGCCTTCTGCAACCTTATCACTAGATGCCGTCAAACTCTACATACTGCACCTTTAATTAGGCATATTTGTAGTTTTAAAAGCTTTTGTAGAAACTCACTTGGAAAAGTGATTTATTACATGAAATGAAAGGGAAAGTTGCAGCTGCTGTTCAGCAACACAAAACGTTTGTCAGCTGGCCTGTCAGTCCTCAGCACTGAACACAACACTGTACATGGTGCCCTTTGTGTCAGGATGTGATGTCACTGTTCCTTCCATATTTCTTTCCATTTCTACTCTCACAGCACTGCAGCCAAAACTCGTTTCCAAAGAGGGGCAGAATGGACCTTTTCAGAGCCCGACCTGGTGAAACAAGCTGTGTAAAACATAGTTATGAAACCTCGAAAATAATCCTGGCTTCACAAACCAAAACACCCCTTTTGAAGCTGGGCATCGTTGTTAAAAATAACTTTGTTTGTCCCGTGAAAAACAGACTAATAAGTGCGGTCCAACTCCTAACTGATAAAAGTGTCACTCTGACAAGTTACTTACCTCTCCTGTTCATTGGTCGCACACGAACAGCGACCTTTACGTTGGAGTCGTTCAGGCTGTTGTCATCCATGGTGCAACCTGACTTGCATATATATGAATAGACACAAGAGATGCAAATTACACTCTGTATGTAGAGTTAATTCAAACTAAATTTGAACATACACATAGGCCTGAACACAGCTCGTCATTGCGCCAGATACGAATATCTATAAATAAACCCAATAAAATAACTCCTGCTACTTGTAACACTATTATTACTTAAACCCAACTCCAAGCAGCTTGTAAAAACGAAAACGAAGAGATAACAAGCTGAAGGTCAAAGTATATTTAAAAGAGAAATGAACAAACCGTGTGGAAAAGAGTGCGCAGTAGTTTCGCTGTCCGACTCTCGCAGGCACCTTGAGGAACACCCAGCAGCTAGCCCGGGACGCTAACAAGAGCTGGAGAACAGCACACATATAGAGAAGGGTCAAATGCTTTCATAATGACCGCCGATAAATGTAACCGTAACCCCAGTACAGTGTACTATGACACCCTGGTTTCAATGTGTAAGTCTAAAACAACACTCACGACAGTACACAGTTCATTCCCTCGGCTCCTCCACCTGTTGCATTTCCTGAAACTTCCTCCGGAGATCAGTCAAGCCATGTCAACTCTCAGCTAAAGGGATTTGCTGTGAGACTTAGTGAGATTCCCAGGTTCCCCAGTCGCGCTCTGCTCTGCACGCGCTCGCACGGTTGGTTTGAGAGGGAATTCAGCGCCACAGTGTGGCTCCACGTGCATTACACGTCTGTGCTTTTCGTTCAAGGATATTTATCCAAAACATGTGAAGACATGATAAGAACAAATATTCTCAGTTAATGCTAATTAACCCAATACAACACAGTGGTAAAACAGCAGTTACTTTCGTTGAGAAGCGTGTTTTACGTAATTTTACGACAGTGTCGACTGCCTTACGACAGAAGCCGTGTGTAGACGCAACGTGGAGTTGTTTACTATTTATGACAGCCCCCACTGGATAAAAACAGTTGTAATCCTGTAAACCAGCATCTATCCGTTGGAAGTTTGACTGTGTGACTAAAGGAAGAAATGGGAAAGCCAAAGAAAAAGAGTGAGTGTGTTACAATGTGTTAAAATGATCTGAAATGACTTCCTAAACCGGTCTGGCTGGCTTTAGCTTGTTGCTAGTGCTAACTTGTCTTTCCAAGTCTCACAACACGATGACAGCGATACAACTTGAAGTTTTAGTCTTAAAAACGAGTCGTACATCTTTTGAAAATCCTTCGTGCTTAAGCCTGAATTCATCCAGTTACTGAGAACGGGTTTTACAAACTGCAAGAGCTAACACTAGCTGTACCCGAAGCTTGTAGATTCCGCTTTTCGTATCTGCATGGAAACACTAAAAACATTGTGGTCACACTATGTTGATTATCTTTGATAGGTGATCTCAGCCGAGCTGAGCTGATGATGATGACCATTGCTGATGTTATCAATCAGCTGGTTGAAGCCCATGAAGAGGGCAAAGACATCAATCTCAACAAGTAAGTCCTCCCGATGTATACACACAGAGTGATCAGAGGTACACTACACACCACATAACCCTTTTATTACAGTGCTCTGCAAGCTGTCTGGATGTCTACAGATTACAGTAGATTTAGAATGGTGTGTTTCTTTTACATATTTATAAAATCATTCACTTTTCCCTGTGATTTAAGTCGCAGTGCTGAAGAGTATGAAACAGGGCCTGTGTAAAGGCTGACATCAGCTTTAAAAAGCAACAGTCAGTCATTATTGTTTTTACTTTTTACTGATAGCAATTCTTTTTTTTTTCCTGGCAGTATGACAATACAACTGTTTAATTAACAACGTAATTGATGTGTCATTGTCTTTTTTAGAAAGAGCCCTTAAATCTAAAGTGTCAGCAAGAGTTATTATAAGGAAGCATTGTTGTTTGTGACCCATTGATTGGAACTTTGAGTCAGACTCCTTTTGAATTGTACTTGAGTGTCTGTTCATGGACTTGTACTTTTACATATTAACGTGAGGATTACAAAAGACTAAATCTCTCCTACTGCCATGTACACTAGACTATGCTATATATATATATTTATTTTGTTATGATTCTCTTTTCAAAAGAGTGAAGACTAAGACTTCAGCGAAATATGGACTCGAAGCCCAGCCTCGATTGGTCGACATCATTGCTGCCGTTCCACAACACTACCGGCGTGTTCTGGTGCCCAAACTGAAGGCCAAACCCATCCGCACTGCCAGCGGGGTAAGTAGCCTGCAAAGCGCCCTGACCTGGGGTCAGCAGTTTAATGCTGGGCACTGTAAGGCTGTAACCAAACAGCTGAAAGGCATTGGCTGCATCTAGCCAAAGAAATACAAGAACCTGTCACAGACAATGCAACATCACTGCAATATGTGTAGTCTGATTGACTTATTTTGCGTCTCCTCTCCAGATCGCGGTGGTGGCTGTGATGTGCAAACCGCACAGATGTCCGCACATCAGCTTCACGGGCAACATCTGTGTGTGAGTAACGGGTGTCCTCCTCACCAACATTTTTAAGGTTTACTTAATTCTGTTGCGGAACCTTTTTATTTATTTTTAATTTGAAGATTGTGCACTGTAGATGTTAGCAGAGCATGATTATGTTCATTCACATTTGAACAAGTTCACGTCCAAGAACTTAGGCTGCAAGAGATGTTGATAAAACCACCGATAGAGGTTCCAGTTGTTATGGCTCATTTAGAACAACTAGTTGTTGTTTTAATCACATGTTTATTCATTTATTGTTCCAAGCGGACAGTTCAACCCAAAATCCATATTTCTCCTCTTATCTGTAGTGCTATCTATCAATATAAATAGTTTTGGTGTGAGTTGGCGATAACGGCCGTATAGATGTCTCCTCTACAATATAATGACACAAAATTGGCACTCGGCTTGTGGTGCTCAAAGCACTACAAAAATAATTCCATTTGAAGAACTGAAGAGTAGTGTCTCTTTCCACAAATCATGAGCCGTTTACTCAAAACAATCCACAGATATTGTTGTGAGCAGTTTTATGGAGGGACTATTTTCTTTCAACCATCGTTGAAACGACCATAATAACCGTGTCATGATTTCTGGATAGAGACATCAACTCGCATCCAATCAATCTAGATTGATACATTCAGCCACAGGTAAGAGGATGAATATGTATCTTGTGTATTTTGAGGTGAACTGTCCCTTTTTTAAATCATGCCTCAATGTGTTCTCTGGCAGCTACTGTCCCGGTGGACCGGACTCAGACTTCGAGTACTCCACACAGTCTTACACTGGCTACGAGGTACGGTAGTTTCATCCAGTCTTTGTTTTGGGTTGAACTTTGACTTTAACTTAAGATATAAATTTTTAGCATGTTTTTTATGATTCTCTCTCTGACAGCCAACGTCCATGAGAGCGATCCGAGCACGTTACGACCCCTACCTTCAGACCAGACACCGGGTGGAGCAGGTCAGTGTAACCCTGCAGTGTCTTTTCAATCCAGGCTTGGCTATTTCCTTTTACACAACAATATTTATATTTATATATATATATATATATATATATATATATATATATATATATAATGTAGTTGCTCGACACATCTGCCTCTGTTTAGTTTATCTGTGGAGCTTCTTTTATAGTTTAGTCACAAGGTGCTAAAACTAAAAACCATGAAACTAATTCCCCAAATCAGCTTCTGTGCAGTGACCGTCCATGCTTGCACGTATATAAATCATAAGCATTGATAATATATCGAGTTCACAGTAATGAGTGTCATGGCTTTGCCCCCCCCCCCGCCTGCCAAGACCCGACCCCAATTACGCCCTTATTTAAATTTATGGCCACATTAGTCAAATGCAGCGGAGCAATCTGCGAATCTCACTTTGCAACAGTCCTCCTCTGTTTCCATTGAGTTCAGACAGCTGGAAGTCAGCTTGATGTGCAATTGCTGTTTCAAGTATATTTCCAGTTTATCTCTCAAGATGCTATGCTCAATCCTAATAACTACTATTGATATTATGAACATTATTTTACTGTACTGTATGTACTCCCAATTAAGAGCCCGTAAAATGTCTCAATACTGCCGAATGGCACTGTTGTAGTTGCTCAGAGCTCCTGTGTGTGTTGTGTGTCGTCCTGCAGCTGAAGCAGCTGGGTCACAGCGTGGACAAGGTGGAGTTCATCGTGATGGGCGGGACCTTCATGGCTCTGCCCGAGGAGTACAGAGACTACTTCATCAGGAACCTGCACGACGCCCTGTCAGGACACACCTCCAACAATGTGGCCGAGGCCGTCAGGTAACCCCTGACATTTGTATAGTGTTCTTCTTCTTCCTCTTAATAAAAGGTTAACCCCATTCTGTATTTATGCTGTTGTTTATTGCAACTGCAAAGAAGCATATCTGAGAATATTTAACAGTAGTCTCCACCAGAGGGAGCTTCTCCACCACTTGTAGAATTTCCTCCACAGTCATTCATTTAGCTTTCCTCTACTGCTGGACATTTCTTTCCCACTGACATATGACTCTGTGACATCATCCTGTTTTATTGACAGCAACTTAGAGGTTGCATTTTGCATATATACATTGTCATTTATTTAGTTCGAACCTGAAAGATATTGAATTTGCAGTGAGAAGATGGAACCAGAAAATATTAGGATTTGTTTACCTTAAATAATTAACTAGTTATAAAAAATATCTGTCATACAATCCATAATTCCACTTTGTCATCATGAAGTTGACATTTTTTTAACATAAATAAAAAACAGCAACTATAATTGGAATAAGCACTACATCCCTTTCCTCCCGTCCGTTCCTCGAACGAAAACTCTTTTCTGTGTGCACTATGCAACATGGGAAAGATTGCACCGTATCTCCCTGAACATTTTCCACCGTGATGTGTTTTACATCCCCTTGACCCCCCCCCCCACCCCAGCAAACTTACCACAGCTAAACACCAGACACTATGTGGGAAGCCACGGCGTGAGGATCATCTCCACAGATTAGGCTGCTGAATGAACCCGCTCAGGATGCAGCAGGAAGATAAGCGAGGCCGCTCTGAATGAGTCCTCTTCGGTTCCCTCCGATCGATCTCTCGCTTACCGAGTCCAGATGAATTCAGCCGCGCGGCTGCTCAGTATGGATGAGCAGCAACTTTCTTTTTAGATGACTTGGAGACAATTCAAAGACAAAGTAGAAATACCCATTTGTCGAAAAGACGTCATACAGACCATTTGACCAAATAATGACTTTTTCCTCAGGACCGAGGCTGTTTGTTTGTTTGCCAGCGGGGGTGGGCTATTTAATTCTCTCAAGTCCGATAAGACCAGAGAGGCCAGTGTGTGAGAGTGTGTTCTCTTCCCGTGTGTGTTTGTCACCGTGTGTGTGTGTGTGTGTGTGCTATCAGCAGCCTTCGTTAAGATGCTGTGATTGGGGTAATTGCGGTGGCTGCTGCTCAGTTTGTGAAGGAGGAAACTTGGTTCGGTTGGCTGGGGACAGCCCTTATCTGTGTGTGTGTGTGTGTGTGTGTGTGTGTGTGTGTGTGTGTGTGTGTGTGTGTGTGTGTGTGTGTGTGTGAGAGAGAGAGATGTTTGTGATGTCACCGCATGTGTGCGGGGGTGAGTGTTTTTGTCACCACGCTCCCGATCTGATCCCAACAGCGAGGTACCGTGAGATAATCGGCCGAGATAATAGACTTTTTATTGATTCACCCAACACAATCTGATCACCCTCTCTGTAGCACACACTCCTGTAATTGGTGTAAATCAGCCAGCAGACTGAAAAAGATGGACATTTATTGCCGGCAGATACAGAATCGGGAGGAATATGCGCCGCCATGAGGAGAGCTAATGGTCATTGGAGCAGCTGGAGGGGAGAAAATGACAGCCGGCTGGCGTGCTGGGACGAGATGCGTCTGTTGTTGTTTGTTTTCATTTTGGCGGGGGGTGGGGGGGTTCGATCAGTGACTCAGATGAGTCACTGATCAGTGGAGTCATGATGAAGCTCAGAAAAATATCTGTCTTGAGATTACATTTAAAGGGTCACTTTCCACATCTGGCTGCTGCTGTTACTGCTTCGATGGGCAGACCTGTTGCTCTGTGGACATCACGCGTCTTCCAGGAGTCCTGGTCCCACGGCATGCAGGCAAAAGTCGTTCAGTGATCAGTCGCAAAGGTTAAGGTTGGCCTAGTGTTGGGGAATCGGTTTGAGGATCATACAGTAATGGGGAAGTGAGATAAAGGTAGTATAGAAGTGATATGCAAAGATAAGACAGTGAAGAGATGGGGAGGGCTGTAGTTTATTCGGCTCCCGTCCGTAATGTGTATGCATGTTTCATTTTAGTCTCGCTTTAAAAGTTTGGTTGAAAACGAAGATGAACGTGAGGATTACTAGTCATTGAAAACTCACTGAAAGTCTTCATGGGAAATCGTTGGATAGCTTGTTCAATTAATGCTACAGCGGTCTCCTGCTGCTCAGGGGCCCCTCGGCCCCTTGAGGTCCAACCAGCACGGACTGATTGATTAATTAAAACCTACATGAACTGTTTTCTATTATCACCTCATGAAGTTAATGTGGTGAACAGTACCCACAGTCGTTTCATCCAGCTGTTCTCAACCACTGGTGGACCGTGGAGGTACTGCCCAATAGTCAGATTCAATTAAAGATGTCATGTTTTGGTTGTAAACAAAGCTAGTTCCGTTTACACAAAATTGATAATTTTTTTGAAATGAAAAAGTGATGTGGGAGACGACTCTTCACCAGTAAAAGTGTTGGTGGATAAATATGCCCCTGAAAACATACATTTGTATTTATAATGGCAGGCAGTGATGGGTGGCGGTAAGCAGTAGGGCTGTAACGAATAGATCGATGCTTAAACTCTTTGTTCATAACGTTGACCTTTCAACTATTATTATTACTAACCCTAAACCATACAACCATTGTTATTAGAGCAATCATTGTTTTCTTCTTGTTATGTCATTTAAAAAAAATACTTCTCATTTATTAATGAAGTTGGTCGTCCTATTGAATGTCTAGCTGGATACTGATACCAACCTGTAAGCACAGCAGAAGAACAACTCCAGATCCCTTCAGGACTTCTAAATAACTGAACAATCTCAGACTTGAACTTGCTTTTGACACAGAGTAAACACTCATTAATGCCTCATTTCACATTTGCATTGCAAACATAATCTTTTTTTCCCATCCTGTGTTTCCTTTATTGCATTTTAGTGTGTCCATAATGTGGGGCCAGAGTCTGGATAATGAGCCGTGCAAACTCCCAGCTTGTAAATTGATGTTGCTTAATGATCCCAGCATAAGAATCACTCCAACATACTCAGTGGGACTAAAATAAATAGAATAAAGAGGTTATTATATCAAAGCAAGACTTATATTATAAGATATAAGACTATTAAGAGCAGAAATAATCTATGACAGGAATGACTGAGGCGGTTTCCTCATGCAGGTACTCTGAGCGCAGTAACACCAAGTGTGTGGGGATCACCATCGAGACGCGGCCCGACTACTGCCTGAAGAGACACCTCAGCGACATGCTGGGCTACGGCTGCACCCGGCTGGAGATAGGAGTCCAGAGTGTGTATGAAGACGTGGCCCGAGACACCAACAGGTCCGTACGTCACAGGAATGAATGAATGAGCGGACGGATGCTAAGCGAGCAGACGTGGCCCATTACAGCAGCCGGTCCGATGGCGTGCGATGGAGAGAATGTGCTTTTCTTTCTGTTACCTTCCGGCTTGTTTCTTCCAGAGGCCACACGGTGCGGGCCGTATGTGAGTCTTTCCAACTCTCGAAGGACGCCGGCTTCAAGGTGGTCGCCCACATGATGCCAGACCTGCCCAACGTGGACATGGAGAGGGACGTGGAGCAGTTTATCGTAAGCTTTCATAAATAATACCATATTTGAGCCAACAGAGTGGCTCTATGCTCCTAAAGAGACAAAATAAACCAGAAGGCATGTTGTGCGTACAATAGCATTAGGCTAAGCTCTAGAAAGTTCCAGAGTAATTTGGTTCAGGTAGACTTTAGGGAGGTTGCCGCCTGGCTACAGACTTAAAATGTTACCATAAAAGTCATGCAACAAGTCAATGATTAAGTTTGTGACATTAGCAATTATCATATCTCCTTCCTTTGCTCGGCATCAGCGTGCGTCACCGCTACTTAGTTCACAGTGGTGTAGCAACAAGTAAGTCCTACATGTAGCGTCTTCAAAATAGAAAAACAGAAGAGCTGCGACAGTCGCCTCGCGGTCTCAACTGTGGCGCGACTCAGTAGAGAATCCCGTCAGACGTGGCTCAGCAGCAGGCTCTCGTCACAGCTCTGATTGGAAACACAGCTGTAATGTGAGTGTGTGGGACCAGACGAACGCCTGACTGTAGGATGTAAATGAAGACTCAGTTTGAGGCTCATTTGGCTTCTTTTTTTTTTTTTTACACTGATGAAAACAGAAGTGAAGTGATTAGCGACACAAAGAAGGAAAATAAAAGATTTTCACTAATTGGTGCAGACGAGAATCTGACGCACACCGGTGACTCTTACCAAAACATGTCACTCATTGTCTCGAATCCAACAATAGCAACAACATCCCTCTCTATCTGACTGTGAGTTGAACTGTTTCTCTGTTTTGTTGTTGTTGTTGTTTTTTGGGGGGGGGGCACTTTGTGAGAGTACAGTTTAGGATGTAGCGTGACATTTTCAGAAACACATTGATGCACGTTCTCGCTGGAAATAAGATGAGAAGATTAAGTATGAAGATAGAGGCGGGAGACGTTAGCTTAGCATAACAACTTGAGTCTGCAGCAATGCTAGCCGTACTGAGAGGTTATACTCCGACACAGCAGTGATTCGAGTGACTACAGTTCTTAGGATTCATCCTCTGGGGACCATAAATATATTCATTTGATGGGAATCCATCCAAGATATTTCAGTGTGGACCAAAGTGATGGACCGTCCAACTCACAGACGACCATCCAGATTGTTGTTTTATCTACGGACAAAACCAAAATGTCTATTTTGTTAATACTGGTGGGGAAAAAAACTACTGTATGTACACGTATGCTGATGCTGATCTACAATAAGATCATCTTTCGGTCGGGCTGTAACTAAAAACGTTGTAGTTGTGCGAAAGCAAAGCACCATTTTTCGAGGTTATTTTTGTGTGTTGTTAACGCTGACTGAGGAAAATGGGAATCTTCATGATGGGCATGAAGGCACTCAGGACATCTCCAATCTTCTAAGCATCAACAGCTCGGAGTGCTTCATTTTTCACAAGAAAATATTGAAGTTGTGGAAGAGAGTCTGTGTCTTCCTGCAGATTTGTTCCATTACCTCAATGTGTGTGTGTGTGTGTGTGTGTGTGTGTGTGTGTGTGTGTGTGTGTGTGTGTGTGTGTGTGTGTGTGTGTGTGTGTGTGTGTGTGTGTGTGTGTGTGTGTGTGTGTGTGTGTGTGTGTGTGATGGTAATGTGGGGGCAGCAGCAGGTCGGCACAGTGAGAGGAAGCAGATTAAATGTGTATTTGGCTGACAGAGTCTCTTTCTTTGCTTTCCTGTTCCACTTCCTCTGTCACTTCTCCTGCTGAACTTCATTTCTTCCTTCGTCTCTGCTGTCTCTCGTCTCTCCAGCGTGTTCTGTCTCCCGTCTCCTTGTTTTTGTCTCTTTTCCCCTCACGCCTTTCTGTCGTCTCCATTATCTTTCGCTTCATCTTTTTCCTCCTCTCTCCTCTCGTCGTAACTTTCCACTCGACGCTTTCACTCCTCTTCTGTCGGCCGGTCTCTCTTCTCCCCCATCTCGCCCGTCGCCTCGTACGTCTCTCGTCTCAGTCCCCCCACCCCCGCCTCCCTCCTCACGCCGACACTTTCAGATCATACAGCTTGTGTGTGTCTCCCCTTTTGCTCTTCCTTGTCACATCTAATCTCCCATGACACGCAACCGTGTCAGTGAGCGGGGAACATACACAGCTTCCTGAACATCTTCACTCCGGGATCCAAACTAAGCCTCTCAGGATTTCTTTAGCGGAATCCATAAACTTCCAGCTGCACTTCGAACACAGGTTGCGTCTAGTAATAGTCAGACGGGAAGTGGAAGTAGTGGAAAATAGATGCATACAAGTATGACAGGTTTTATCACTTGTACCTCAGAATGAATTATATTCAGGTTGTCTCAATTTAAAGTACCTAATTGAGTTTAGACCACTGGTTGCGCTGTGGAGCAATGTTGTTATGAGTGGGCCCCTGTTTTGTTTGCATAAGTACACGATCCACAGTCTGGTGTCACATGACTCCTCTGATCTACAGTTGGTGGTGGTGAAAAGAGGCGTAGCAATGTGGCTACACACGAAGACCGCAAACACAGATGTAAACAATGCAGGACATAAAATATTCTGAAAATTGAAAAAGGAAATGGATTTAACATAATTGTTGGACCTCAATGATACACGTAGTGCATTTTGGTTTGTCAAGACGTGAAGATAACTCGTTTGTTTACAATCAACAGCATCTTTAGCGGTTACCCTCAACTAGACTGTATTTTACATAAAAAAGGAAATGGATCCAGATGTGTGCAACTTGCATTTTAAGCTAAAAAGAACTTTAGATGTCAAAGGAACAATATGCAATAGTGACAACTATCTTTTAAAATGGATACTGCCATCCAAATTCTAATTAGTTGAGGGGGTTGTTTCCCCCTGCACTGAAGCGTCGAAGACTCAAAGCTCAAGTTTGAGGACAATGAATCTACACAAGCGCAAGAGGAGCGAACAACACAAAAACACGGCTTGAGATAAAGCTAACAATTACACAAGCTGTGTGCTAACTCTGTGTGTTGGGCGGAAAAAGTAATGTCAGCTAAAAAGATTGTTCGGCCGGTGAGGACTAACGTTATCTGTAGGCTAGCTAGCTAACGTTAGCTACATTGTTCCACTAAAATATCTATCTTACAAACTAATAATGTTGGCGAAATTTGAATGCATTCATTGAGCAGTGTATAGGATTTAGTGGCATCGAGTGGTGAGGTTGCCGATTGCAATCAACTGAACAAGCCTCCGCTCACATCTCCCTTTCCAAGCGTGTCGGATAACTACGGTGGCCTACAGGGAATGTCGAATCATAAAAGGCCCTTTCTAGAGCCAGTGTTTGGTTCAAACATGGACGTAGACGTAGTCACCGCGACGTCACCCATTGGTTTGTGGAATACGGTTGTGAAGCTAGAGTTCGGCATTTTGGCCATCGCTGTCTTGGATTTTGGCCTTTGCCATTTTGTTTTTTGAAACAAGAGGGTGGACCTAAGTACAAGCACTGAATGAGACATGTTTAGCCGACAAAAATGATACAATTTACTTTGAACTGAAAACTCACTGTGAAAGGGTTCATTTAATTTACTAAATGAACATCATGCTGTGTTGAAGAAGACTTGAAACTAGAGATTGAGACCATAAACTCATGTTTACTGAGGGAATAAATCAAGAGAGAATGTTGCCACCTGTGTGCAACATGGCGGACTACGTGAAGAGGACCCGCTCCTTATGTCGATATAAACGGCTAATTCCAAGCTAACGAAAACGTTAGTAGTTTCAGGCGATGTAAACACTAATGAAAACATAGAGCCACCTCAATCCTGCACACTATTTTAGGAGAATAACAATATTTTGTTGAATGGATACAAAAAATCTGGATGAATATTTTGATGAAAGACTGAGCAATTCATCTGTGGTAATAATTTTGGCTATAATTGTGCAGCCCGTCCTGCACTAAGACTGCAGCTGCCCCATGACCCTTAAAAGGATTAAGCATGAAAATATAATAAGTGGACGGATGAATAAAAAAATCCAGCTCATAGGTTTTGTTTGCTTGCCGTATCCAATTTGATAAGAAAGGGACTCAAATGATGCAAATAGCTGCTGAGGTTTCAGTGGAGGGATGTTTACTCGAATATAAAAACCATGAAAAATTGGTAATAATTATTTCATTCAGACACAGAGCTCTTCAGGGCTGGTTGCCAGCTATAGGAAGGATCTCTTCATTTTATTTTCTGTTTGCATTAATCCCATTTGTTCAAACATGCGTTCTTCCTTCAGCCATTATCTTTCTCGCGTGTGTTGTTCTGATCATATCCCAGCTGAATTCCTAATGTCGGTGGGACCACAGACCCGTTTCAGGAGCAGCAGCGTGCAGCAGCAGGAGAGCTTTGCATCCTCCTCGCGTCTGTCATGGCTGTCCTGATAAAGAAATTCGATTACAACTTCCTCCCGGCCTTAGATGCTCCCGCACTTATCTCCCGTATACAGATGTCCCGGGGGAGGCATCCCTTAACAGGGTTCCTCTCCACCGACCAAAGGAGCTCTGATATGTGATCCAAAAAAAAAGAAAAAAGGAGCAGGTGCAGAATCAAAATAGTGTCTCTTCATTTTTTGGGTAAGGAAGAATTGTTATTTGTCAGATTGGCTCCCCGATCCCTCCCTTTAGGGGTTTAGTGCAGGGCCATGTGGGACATGTGCCCGTGTGATTATGAGCTGTGACGAGAGAGATCATGAGATACCGATAATGCGGCCTATTTTGGAGAATGCGCCTCGATTCCAGATCTTCACGGTTCTGATCATGATAGCGGAGCAGAGAGGGGAGGAGGATGACTGGAAATGGAGGATGACTGGAAATCACACTGATTCCTCTTCGCCGTGATAAACCAGACCCAGAAAAAGTCCTGCAATGGAATAACGCAGCGCTGTTGTGCAGTTGATATCTGCTTAACACGAGCTCTGTGGATGCCCTCCTTCACGTTTTAGGAGGCGGTGCCTTTGCAAAGGGAGCCTTTTTTATTGACCTTTTTTTGTTTTTCTTCCCCATGAATGATATAAACTCAGGCTTTATTTTCGAACCACCGTTATTCATTTCCTCTTCATTCTTTTTCGCCCTTATTGTCAATCTAAAGAATAAGCTGTGTACGTCTCAAATTCAACCCTGCAGACAGTAAATGTCGGTCCATACTGTGGTAAAACAGATAATGTCAAATAAATGGATGCGTTGCTGTTCTTCATGATGAAGTACTTCAGTGTGTTAAATTCATTTCAGATTGTGTCAGAAATTTCATTTCAGAAGAGTTATGAGAAAGAAACTGTGACTTTGTGATTTTTTTTGTTCAGCCGTAATGTCTCCAGAGAAATGCCATTCGCTTTAGGCTTTAACGCGTCACATGGATCTACATGTTCTCTTGCAGGAGTTTTTCGAGAACCCAGCGTTCAGGCCCGATGGCTTGAAGCTGTACCCGACGCTGGTGATCCGAGGTACGGGCCTGTATGAGCTGTGGAAGACGGGCCGGTACAAGAGCTACACGCCCAGTGCCCTGGTGGACCTAGTGGCCCGCATCCTGGCGCTGGTGCCCCCCTGGACACGGGTCTACCGGGTGCAGAGGTGAGACAACAAAGGTCTTAGTGACAGGAGTCCTCTGGAATACTGGAATACTAAATGCTTTGACAATTACTCTTTAGACATTTTTTTCCTTTTTTTTATCACACGTCAAACGGTTGTTTTTTAAGTTCTTTAACACATAATGCAATTATCACGTGGCAAAAAGGTAACCTCATTTTTTTCTGGAGCGAGGCTGATTTTTCTGAGTTTTAATAAATGCATCAACCAATCATGTTGTGCGGAACACAGAGGCTCTGTAGTCTGAAACCAAGACGGGAAACTTCACTACTCCTTTCAACCTTTACAAAGGCAGGACAGACCATAATAATTATATTAAAATCCACTCCTTCTGTTCTTACCTTTCACAATAAAAGCCCTAGACATATACACTTACATATATATACACATATACACACACACATGTAAGGCCTTTAAGCCAAAAATGTAGGAAGTCCAGAAGTTAAAACTGACAAGCCTGTTCATTTTCTTCAAACTTTGCCAGAAAGGAGCATTGTGCCTTTAAACAAGCCGTCAGGACGTTCATAAGGATGTGACGTCACAACGACAGTCACTGGTAGAAGTGATGCTAAACTCAGTGTAGTTGATACAACCAGTGAGTCCCTGGGTGCAGTGACGCTGCGATGACAGCGCAGATAGGAAGACCAGGAAACACTGACCAATCAGAGCACACTGGACTTTTTTTGGGAGGGGGCTCTTAAAGAGACAGGCGCTAAAACGAAGAGTTTCAAACATAGTGATTACAGGTATATTCAGAAAGTTTTTCGAACATTATAGGTAAAGATGCGCTTGTTGAAACCCAAAATGAAAAAGTGTGAAACCGAAAATGAGCATTATGTTCCCTTTAAGATATTTTGTGAATACAGCCTCAGGGATATATTTATGTTTATGTGGTTGCATTTGTAAAATACAATTGTAAAGCTGTTCTTCCATCATTTTATGTATCCTCTTGTCTTTTCCTTGCTCTTGTACCTCCTTTCAGGGACATCCCCATGCCGCTGGTGAGCTCCGGAGTGGAGCACGGCAACCTGAGAGAGTTGGCCCTGGCCCGGATGAAAGACATGGGCACTGAGGTGAGACTCGAACTAAGACTCTGTGTCAGCTCACTTTTGAGTGAGGAAGCCAATAAACTATAGACTTATCCAGCTGGGACGCGATCCAAACGGGTACTGTAGAACTTTGACTGTCAGAATCATTTACATCTGATTGAGTAAGGCGACAGAGTTAAGCAGAGTTTCAAACTGTTGGAGCGTGGAATTGGAGCACCCTCTCTTCCACGACATTTATTGACTTTATGTTGGAAAGCAGAAAGTAGATGACAACTTTAGGAGTTCATCCAGCCTGAAAATCACCAGGGAGGGGTGCACCTAACCAACCAGCACAGCGCATGGAGCAGAGGACCCCGTACCAACTCCCATCACAAAAAGACTGCTCATCAGAAAACGCCTATGGGGTAAAGAGTTCTGTTAGAAACAAGGAGGGCGCTTATTGACCATCAGGCTGAAATAAGACCACACCAAGATCAGTGGAAACTTCTGCTCTTTTCCCACCACCCCCACTGGTAAAACTTTATACTTTTATTATCTAATTATTAATGAATTCATGATCACTTGCAAAATGTTTTTTTACAGGCCGAGTCTTTGTTTGTTTTTACAGACCAGACTTCTGGTCTATTTTGCCATGATTTCACTTTTATTTCAGGGTATTGTCGTCCATCCATGAACTGAAAGCCTTTAAACTAAAGCGTCATTTATGCTTGCCGCGGCCACAGTGACGTCACACCATCGGATACATCCCTTCACATTGGGGTCCTTGCGGCGGAATTCGCCTTCACGTGCACCTCCAACGTTTTCTAACCACGCGGATGCAAATGGAAGGAGAACTTTGAGAATGTCGATTTTCCGTGAGGAGACCGAGGCCTAATAGTCTTTACGATGTCAGCCCCGGTTGATTCTAACGGCAACGGCAAGTTCGGTTTAATACTACAGGTTTCCAGAATTCTGAGGGCAGCAAATACTCCGTGAGCAGCTACATTCACATCTGAAATACAACAGAAGAGCAACTGGTGTTTCTGTTGTCAGTGCAGCCAAACAAACTCACATTGTTCCAATAGAGACATCAGTCACTAATCATTTGCCACAAGCAACGTTGCTGAGGAGTTAGATGGAGGGAAAACAAGGTTAAAATGACCATTGTCGTGTTTGCTACACGCATTTTTGACTGCTTCACAATAAAAGTGTTTTTCTTCCAGTTGAATGCTTTTAATGTGAAGGAGTGGCAGTAGGAGATGTTGGGTCAACAAGGAGTGTGAACGCCAGTAAATGAGATACAATTATAAAACATTGGAAGACTGCATGTCACATCATTTCCGGTGAATCTGTCATGCATGTGGAGGCAATTTGGAAGGCAGGAATGGCGGACCCCACCACTAACAATGAAAAGCTACTGCTCTGAGAGGTGTTAACAGAATGTAAATCCCCTGAATGGCTATTGCTGAAAAATGACCAGCATAAATAGTTAGATTTTGAGTGTCCGTGCTGGTTTCACCCATTTGAACGTTTCTCTGTGTGCAGTGTCGAGACGTGAGAACACGAGAGGTGGGCATTCAGGAGATCCACCACAAAGTCAGACCGTACCAGGTAACGGACAGCATCCTGGAGAGGGAGTCGTATTGCTCAACACACTGGTCATAAAAGAAAGCTTACATTTACCAAATGCTGTGTGTTTGCTGCACAACCGCTCCATTACCTAACAAAGACGAGTGTGTGTGTCCAGGTGGAGCTGGTGCGGAGGGACTACATGGCCAACGGCGGCTGGGAGACCTTCCTCTCATACGAGGACCCGGAGCAGGACATCCTGATTGGCCTGCTGCGCCTGCGCCGCTGCTCACCGCAGTCCTTCCGCCAGGAGCTTAAAGGGGGCGTGTCCATCGTCCGTGAGCTGCACGTTTACGGCAGCGTCGTCCCTGTCAGCAGCCGGGACCCCAGCAAGTTCCAGCACCAGGTACACGGGCACTAGAGTAGACACCCAAACACCCCGGCCTGATTCACCACGAAATAAGGCACAAGCAGCTCAAACGTTTGTAAAAATCTGTCATTTTATCCAAAGTCTCCTCATCTGTTCCTTTCTCCTTCCTTCCTGCGTCAGGGTTTTGGCATGATGCTGATGGAGGAGGCAGAGAGGATTGCCAGAGAGGAACACGGCTCCAGCAAAATGGCCGTTATCTCAGGTAAGAACATAAACGGCACGGGGAGCATCGTTTATCCTCTCCTCAGACAATCCTTGTCTGGATGGTGGAACGAAGCTGCAGTCAGAGCAGATGGTGCGGGCAAATAATTAGTACAATGATGATAGAGGCACGAATAATGAGGAAATGCGTTGTTTGGTGAGGCTGTCCATGTGATCCCGTCGGCGTAATCCCAGCCCGTCATAATTCAGCCTGCATCTTGGCATCTAAATGGCCGAACAAGATTGTGAATGATATGAAAATAGAATATGAAACGCCACATTTTGCTGCGACGCGGAGGATTAATTAAGAAAATACAGACACATCTGTATTCTTTGCTTCCACAAGGATCAATGCATGTTTAATGTGAATCAGCAGTGTTTTTTCCACTGGTGGCTGTTTCACTTCTCCTTGTCTTCTTCTCTGGTGTTTTTTTTTTTTTTTCGCAGGCGTAGGAACAAGGAACTATTACAGGAAGCTGGGCTACGAGTTGGAGGGGCCGTACATGTTGAAGGACCTCTACGGACCTGGAACCGACTGAACCTGGACAGTGTTTTTATTCTGGACACATGATCGTATTTATCAAGACAATATTCCAGGGACACGGCTGCTGCAGTGTGTTTTAGTGAAGCTAAAGGAGATAATGGTTGGGAGTGCTTTTTGTTTACACACTGGGACCTGCTGCTGCATCTCCTCTGCTTTATTTAGATAAGGAGGCGACGTGAGAGGGCGCGAGGAGTAAAGTTATTCGGGAGGGAGCCAGAGCGTCTTGTGGACGAGTGCATTTTAAGATGCAAACATTCTTTACTGCAGTAAAAGAGGTCAGATTTGAGTCTGCTAAACCGGCTCCCTGTCAATGATTGTTTGACGAGAAATGAGAACTATCCCGCTGAGACGTTTTTATTTAAAAGTTCCATGTGTCTGCTAAAGAAACACCCGAATGTCTGGGTGTCCCTTAAATAGTTCCTGTGTGTTCGTCCAGGATTAGCAGTTGTGCTGCGACTGAATAGAAAACCCCATCACGAGTCGAGCGTTTTCTTAATGGCTGGCGGTGGATGAATGAACTGCGGGAAGTGTCCTCGCTGGGCAGATGTTGTGCAATCGCACAATTGTGATTTACAGGGCAGGAAATTGAATATTAGCGTTACATAAATTGCTTTTCAAAGCGCCGACAGTTAATCCTATTACTTGTGTTCCTGCCTGCGCGCTCTTGGGGCTTCATGTATTCTGGTGTATTCCAGATGTTAGACACATCACTGAACAGTTTTTTTTGCTCAAGGAATAAAGTATATTTCAGTTACTGTTGGGTGTCCTGCTTCGTGAGTGAAGACGTTTTGAAGAATTCCACCTAAAAGACAAAGAGGTTTAAGCCTCCCAAGGAAAGGTCACATCGTGAGACAGGCTCCTATAATGTATTCCTCAATGTCAAGGGTGCCAGCCCCTGCAGGAGACCCCTGATGATTGCCCTATGAGAGTGTTTTACTGGCTCATTTGACGCAGCCTTTCCAATTACATCTCCATCGGTTACCCGTCTCTTGAACATTGACTGAACGCCACGTTCTGCCGCGCCGTTACTGGAAACGCCTTTTGTCATTTGAAAAAAAAAAAAAAAATAGCGAGCTATAAAGCACCGAGGGCCCATGCCGTGACCTGTGTCTCTTATGGATTCCAACTGCGCGGGGTGACTGAAGCTGAACGGCCACGTGTAATTTCCTGGATGCCCCCCCCCCCCTCCCTATTGTGTCGTGACTGCGCTGTGTGTTGGTGTTGCAGTCCTGACGCATTGTGGAACAGGCCCACATTTGGGCTTTCTCTCTCGCTCTCTGTGCTTGCTCACTCCTGCTATCAGCTGTGAAATGTGAAAGGACTCCTCCCCCCCCCTCACCGCTCAGACGCTATGCCGAGCTGATTTGTGCTGTAGAGGAAGAGTTTGGTCTAATCTTCACTGCAACAAGAGCAGAAGTATAATAAGTTCAGTTAACCTCTACTGCAGGGAAGGATGCAGGACTGGTCTACACAAATTACAAGTAGAAGAAGAGAAAAGGAGTGTGATGCTGTACATATTCTGCTCCCCATAGGCATGCATTATCTAATTTCAATTAATTGTGAATAATGTAGTGTAGTGTAACGCATCAGCAGTCTTAGGTTACACTACTTACTTGTAAAAGACTGAAATGGTGGCCAGATAGCACTACGAGTCACCACTCTTTAATATACATACAATACACATACCGGAAGAAATATTCAGAGCTCAGAATAGTGGCGTTGCCATAGAGCTGTTCCTCAAAAAAGTGCTATATACAAGATTGGGAGAATATCTATTTCCTCTCAACACGGCGACGGCTGAGCCAGCGGCTAGCAGCCAACGGTGCTAACATCGCTAACAGTGTTTACCGGAGGGGGAACCGGAGGGTTGGAGCGTCTGACCGGCCGCCTTATCAGCGCATTGCTTACCGACCGTTGTAAGCTAACCAGTGAGGCACGCTAACATGCACTGAAAGCATGCGTGGCTATGTACACAAAGCACATTACTACACTATATCTTTACAGTTAGTTGTTTGCTGCAATATTGCTCCTCTGAATCCCATATATTGCACCTTTTAATACCCATATTGGTACTGTGTAAAGTGGTCCATCATAGCCAATGTGAAGTGTCTACCATTCAGTTGGAATTGCAATATTTTTAGCCAAGGGTTCTAGTCATAAGAAATGAAAACAATAAAATCTCTACCTCTTGTTGTCTTTAAATGTAGCACTTGAAATAGTAGATCAGCATATTTGATGAAGTTGATACTTGATTCAGCCCTTTTTTTTGGGCTGTACCCACACGGTCAACTAAACTTATTGTAAGTTGCTTTGCATGGATAAAAGCGTGAGCTAAATACATCTAATTATGTTTAAACTATAGAATGAATCACGTCAGTCATGGTCCTCAGTGGATGAATCCTGCTGATTTTGGTGATCCTGACTCATTTAGCGCCATTATTTTAATTCAATTTATTTTTGTGAAGCCCAAAATCACAAATTACAAATTAGCCTCAGAGGGCTTTACAATCTGTACACATGCGACATCCTCTGTCCCAGGACCCTCACATCGGAACAGGAAGACCTCCCCCAAAAAACCCTTTAACGAGGAGAAAAGAGGAAGAAACCTTAGGGAGAGCAACAGAGGAGGGATCCCTCTATCAGGATGGACAGAAGTGTGATAGATGTCATGTGTACAGAATGAACAACAGAGTTATAACACATTAAATGCATGAGAATATACTGTAGATATACAGTAACTACTGCTTGTGTGGTGAACCAACACTGTAGTAAAGTAAAACAGTTTAGAGCTGAAGACTGTATTGTTTATTGTCAGCGGGATACTCATAAACAGATTGTGTAAAGCAACTGTAGACATAACAAACTGGTATGTTTCATTCAGTTGTATTTGAGCAAAGTGGCTCTTTCAATGGAACTGTTATGAGAAATATCATCTCTGCCTCTATTTCCACATTTCTGGTATTTGTGTGCTTTTCAGTTTTTATAATCTGTCTGATTTATTATCCAGTGATTTGGAAGCATGACCCCCTGAACAGCGTCAGAGGTTTTGTGGTCAGCAAGAACATTTTTGTCCATCATTCTCCCCCCTCAGCTCCTGGCTCCCTATAACACAACAAGAACAGAATTAGCAAAATACTCAAATTCAGTGTATTCGTGTAATTAATCTTAACGTTACCGGAATTCAAGTGATATTTCAGGTTCACAACCTGTCTACCTGAACTCACGTTGGTCCGGTTATGTACATGATATGAAGTAGAAATGATCTGTAAAATCATCACAATCTCAGTAAGATATTATTCAACCTCTGAGGTTTGAAAGTGAGGCATTAAAAGTTACTTTACAAGGCTAAATAACTACGGTCGGATGCTGGCGGTAATAGCGCAGCGGCTAACGTTAGTTAGCTTGTCAGTTACCAACGTCACGTAACTTACAAGATCACTTTAACACACATGTGATGTTATAAGATCGCTTATTTTGCTTTAACATTAGTATCGGTGACATTCGAGTGAGTTGAAACCCAATACTTACATTTAAAATTGAAAGCTGCCGCTTCTCCAGCTCTTGCATCATCGCCGCCATGTTGGTTCAAATAAAATTTTCATCAGCACGCAATGCATCTTGGGATATGCTGGGCCGCGAAGGATCCATGAGATGTGTCCTCCGAATCTGGGACGTTCCGTTACACCACTAATGATGTCATCAGTTCACATTCCAAATGTAGCTCCCCCCCCCCCCCCCCCCTCACCGTTTCCATAGTAACGGCTTGTTTCTGCACATTAAAGGCAATGTCCTGTGATGTCAAGGATCAGAAAACAGTTTATAAGTAGGTCTAAGATGCACTGCTCCAGTGAGTTGGGTCGACCAGAGATTCATGAGGAATAACTCGGACCTCCAGAAACCTGCCTTCAGCTCCGCCCCCCACGTAACCTAGAATAGGATAAGAGGTTACAGATGATGGATGGAAAAAAACTACTTGAAACAGTCGACAAGTGGAGCAACGGATCAGATAAGTCACGGTTCAGATCAGCACGAAAGAAACAAGGAAGCAAATATAACTTTTAGATTTATTTACACTGCGATGGTTAACGTTAAAACTTTCTTTACATTGCGATGGTTAACGTTAAAACTATTTACACTGCGATGGTTAACGTTCACACTTTCTTTTCACTGCGATGGGTAACGTTAAAACTATTTACACTCTGATGGTTAACGTTAAAACTATTTACACTCTGATGGTTAACGTTAACACTTTATTTACACTGCGATGGGTAACATTTAAACCAGGGGTCACCAACCTTTTTTAAACAGAGCTACTTCAAGGGTACCGAGGAGTACGAAGGGCTACTTATTTGATACAAACTTCCTGAATAACAAAGTTACACAGATCACTTTTTAATAATAATAATATATGTGAAGAGACTGTTTGATCACATGTCAGTTAATTATTCCTTACAATAATTATTAAGAATGATTTCCACAACAATGATGGTATAGCTACACATACATATTTAAACATGCAACTTTTATTTCTGTTAATCTGTTTCAACATTTGAAAGTCAGAGGTATCACATCTCTGATATTTTTGTATCATCACATGATCAAAGCCGGTTACTTTTGCACATAGCGCCTGCTGGTGAATGATCCAGTGGTAATGTAGACATATTGGGAAGTCTGGGTCACCTTTGCATTGCGCAATGAAGCCTGCATGCCGGCCCGTCATCGCGGGAGCACCGTCTGTTGTCACCGACACCAGCTTTTCCAACGGTACCTTTTTCTCCACGAAGAAACTAGTAACCAGTCTCGTCTATAGCCGAGCGGGGGATCCAACACTCCGAGGCGCGCGAGCGTCTTCGGGCGCCCGCGTTCAAACTTCTAGTCTGGGCCTTTTCGGTCGGATTGCGTTGCCTCGCCTCTTCCCCCGCCACCCCTGAGTTGTTGCCCCGCGGCCTGTTCCGAGGATTTACAGACCTGACGACGGGGTGCGCTCGCGGCGCGCGTCTGGCGCTAACGGGAAGCACCCGCGATTTGGAACCTGAAAACCTAGTGCGGCGGCCTCGTCCTGGCTGGCTACCTCTGATTTAAACTATTTACACTCTGATGGTTAACGTTAACACTTTCTTTACACTCTGATGGTTAACGTTATAACTATTTACACTCTGATGGTTAACGTTAAAACTTTATTTACACTCTGATCAATGGGTTCTATCTGGGCGATGGCGATTCCCCCACAATGTCAAGACATGTTAGGTTGACAGAGTTTATAAGTAAGTCTAAGATTCACTGATCCAGTGAGTTGGGTCCACCAGATTCCTTAGATGGAATGGAATGCCACAGACCTCCAGACCCACAGAGGTGTAGGCCAGGGTGCTTCACGTCTGTGGGTAGAGGATACCCTGCATTCCATCTCGTTGGCACGCTGGTGCTGTGGCTAGCACAGTCACCTCACAGGAAGGCCCTCCTGTGTGGAGTTTACATGTTCTCCCCGTGTCGGCGTCAGTGGGTTCTATCTGGGCGATGGCGATTCCCCCACAATGTCAAGACATGTTAGGTTGACAGAGTTTATAAGTAAGTCTAAGATTCACTGATCCAGTGAGTTGGGTCCACCAGATTCCTTAGATGGAATGGAATGCCACAGACCTCCAGACCCACAGAGGTGTAGGCCAGGGTGCTTCACGTCTGTGGGTAGAGGATACCCTGCATTCCATCTCGTTGGCACGCTGGTGCTGTGGCTAGCACAGTCACCTCACAGGAAGGCCCTCCTGTGTGGAGTTTACATGTTCTCCCCGTGTCGGCGTCAGTGGGTTCTATCTGGGCGATGGCGATTCCCCCACAATGTCAAGACATGTTAGGTTGACAGAGTTTATAAGTAAGTCTAAGATTCACTGATCCAGTGAGTTGGGTCCACCAGATTCCTTAGATGGAATGGAATGCCACAGACCTCCAGACCCACAGAGGTGTAGGCCAGGGTGCTTCACGTCTGTGGGTAGAGGATACCCTGCATTCCATCTCGTTGGCACGCTGGTGCTGTGGCTAGCACAGTCACCTCACAGGAAGGCCCTCCTGTGTGGAGTTTACATGTTCTCCCCGTGTCGGCGTCAGTGGGTTCTATCTGGGCGATGGCGATTCCCCCACAATGTCAAGACATGTTAGGTTGACAGAGTTTATAAGTAAGTCTAAGATTCACTGATCCAGTGAGTTGGGTCCACCAGATTCCTTAGATGGAATGGAATGCCACAGACCTCCAGACCCACAGAGGTGTAGGCCAGGGTGCTTCACGTCTGTGGGTAGAGGATACCCTGCATTCCATCTCGTTGGCACGCTGGTGCTGTGGCTAGCACAGTCACCTCACAGGAAGGCCCTCCTGTGTGGAGTTTACATGTTCTCCCCGTGTCGGCGTCAGTGGGTTCTATCTGGGCGATGGCGATTCCCCCACAATGTCAAGACATGTTAGGTTGACAGAGTTTATAAGTAAGTCTAAGATTCACTGATCCAGTGAGTTGGGTCCACCAGATTCCTTAGATGGAATGGAATGCCACAGACCTCCAGACCCACAGAGGTGTAGGCCAGGGTGCTTCACATCTGTGGGTAGAGGATACCCTGCATTCCATCTCGTTGGCACGCTGGTGCTGCGGCTAGCACAGTCACCTCACAGGAAGGCCCTCCTGTGTGGAGTTTACATGTTCTCCCCGTGTCGGCGTCAGTGGGTTCTATCTGGGCGATGGCGATTCCCCCACAATGTCAAGACATGTTAGGTTGACAGAGTTTATAAGTAAGTCTAAGATTCACTGATCCAGTGAGTTGGGTCCACCAGATTCCTTAGATGGAATGGAATGCCACAGACCTCCAGACCCACAGAGGTGTAGGCCAGGGTGCTTCACGTCTGTGGGTAGAGGATACCCTGCATTCCATCTCGTTGGCACGCTGGTGCTGTGGCTAGCACAGTCACCTCACAGGAAGGCCCTCCTGTGTGGAGTTTACATGTTCTCCCCGTGTCGGCGTCAGTGGGTTCTATCTGGGCGATGGCGATTCCCCCACAATGTCAAGACATGTTAGGTTGACAGAGTTTATAAGTAAGTCTAAGATTCACTGATCCAGTGAGTTGGGTCCACCAGATTCCTTAGATGGAATGGAATGCCACAGACCTCCAGACCCACAGAGGTGTAGGCCAGGGTGCTTCACGTCTGTGGGTAGAGGATACCCTGCATTCCATCTCGTTGGCACGCTGGTGCTGTGGCTAGCACAGTCACCTCACAGGAAGGCCCTCCTGTGTGGAGTTTACATGTTCTCCCTGTGTCGGCGTCAGTGGGTTCTATCTGGGCGATGGCGATTCCCCCACAATGTCAAGACATGTTAGGTTGACAGAGTTTATAAGTAAGTCTAAGATTCACTGATCCAGTGAGTTGGGTCCACCAGATTCCTTAGATGGAATGGAATGCCACAGACCTCCAGACCCACAGAGGTGTAGGCCAGGGTGCTTCACGTCTATGGGTAGAGGATACCCTGCATTCCATCTCGTTGGCACGCTGGTGCTGCGGCTAGCACAGTCACCTCACAGGAAGGCCCTCCTGTGTGGAGTTTACATGTTCTCCCCGTGTCGGCGTCAGTGGGTTCTATCTGGGCGATGGCGATTCCCCCACAATGTCAAGACATGTTAGGTTGACAGAGTTTATAAGTAAGTCTAAGATTCACTGATCCAGTGAGTTGGGTCCACCAGATTCCTTAGATGGAATGGAATGCCACAGACCTCCAGACCCACAGAGGTGTAGGCCAGGGTGCTTCACATCTGTGGGTAGAGGATACCCTGCATTCCATCTCGTTGGCACGCTGGTGCTGCGGCTAGCACAGTCACCTCACAGGAAGGCCCTCCTGTGTGGAGTTTACATGTTCTCCCCGTGTCGGCGTCAGTGGGTTCTATCTGGGCGATGGCAATTCCCCCACAATGTCAAGACATGTTAGGTTGACAGAGTTTATAAGTAAGTCTAAGATTCACTGATCCAGTGAGTTGGGTCCACCAGATTCCTTAGATGGAATGGAATGCCACAGACCTCCAGACCCACAGAGGTGTAGGCCAGGGTGCTTCACGTCTGTGGGTAGAGGATACCCTGCATTCCATCTCGTTGGCACGCTGGTGCTGTGGCTAGCACAGTCACCTCACAGGAAGGCCCTCCTGTGTGGAGTTTACATGTTCTCCCCGTGTCGGCGTCAGTGGGTTCTATCTGGGCGATGGCGATTCCCCCACAATGTCAAGACATGTTAGGTTGACAGAGTTTATAAGTAAGTCTAAGATTCACTGATCCAGTGAGTTGGGTCCACCAGATTCCTTAGATGGAATGGAATGCCACAGACCTCCAGACCCACAGAGGTGTAGGCCAGGGTGCTTCACGTCTGTGGGTAGAGGATACCCTGCATTCCATCTCGTTGGCACGCTGGTGCTGTGGCTAGCACAGTCACCTCACAGGAAGGCCCTCCTGTGTGGAGTTTACATGTTCTCCCCGTGTCGGCGTCAGTGGGTTCTATCTGGGCGATGGCGATTCCCCCACAATGTCAAGACATGTTAGGTTGACAGAGTTTATAAGTAAGTCTAAGATTCACTGATCCAGTGAGTTGGGTCCACCAGATTCCTTAGATGGAATGGAATGCCACAGACCTCCAGACCCACAGAGGTGTAGGCCAGGGTGCTTCACGTCTGTGGGTAGAGGATACCCTGCATTCCATCTCGTTGGCACGCTGGTGCTGTGGCTAGCACAGTCACCTCACAGGAAGGCCCTCCTGTGTGGAGTTTACATGTTCTCCCCGTGTCGGCGTCAGTGGGTTCTATCTGGGCGATGGCGATTCCCCCACAATGTCAAGACATGTTAGGTTGACAGAGTTTATAAGTAAGTCTAAGATTCACTGATCCAGTGAGTTGGGTCCACCAGATTCATTAGATGGAATGGAATGCCACAGACCTCCAGACCCACAGAGGTGTAGGCCAGGGTGCTTCACGTCTGTGGGTAGAGGATACCCTGCATTCCATCTCGTTGGCACGCTGGTGCTGTGGCTAGCACAGTCACCTCACAGGAAGGCCCTCCTGTGTGGAGTTTACATGTTCTCCCCGTGTCGGCGTCAGTGGGTTCTATCTGGGCGATGGCAATTCCCCCACAATGTCAAGACATGTTAGGTTGACAGAGTTTATAAGTAAGTCTAAGATTCACTGATCCAGTGAGTTGGGTCCACCAGATTCCTTAGATGGAATGGAATGCCACAGACCTCCAGACCCACAGAGGTGTAGGCCAGGGTGCTTCACGTCTATGGGTAGAGGATACCCTGCATTCCATCTCGTTGGCACGCTGGTGCTGCGGCTAGCACAGTCACCTCACAGGAAGGCCCTCCTGGGTGGAGTTTACATGTTCTCCCCGTGTCGGCGTCAGTGGGTTCTATCTGGGCGATGGCGATTCCCCCACAATGTCAAGACATGTTAGGTTGACAGAGTTTATAAGTAAGTCTAAGATTCACTGATCCAGTGAGTTGGGTCCACCAGATTCCTTAGATGGAATGGAATGCCACAGACCTCCAGACCCACAGAGGTGTAGGCCAGGGTGCTTCACGTCTGTGGGTAGAGGATACCCTGCATTCCATCTCGTTGGCACGCTGGTGCTGTGGCTAGCACAGTCACCTCACAGGAAGGCCCTCCTGTGTGGAGTTTACATGTTCTCCCCGTGTCGGCGTCAGTGGGTTCTATCTGGGCGATGGCGATTCCCCCACAATGTCAAGACATGTTAGGTTGACAGAGTTTATAAGTAAGTCTAAGATTCACTGATCCAGTGAGTTGGGTCCACCAGATTCCTTAGATGGAATGGAATGCCACAGACCTCCAGACCCACAGAGGTGTAGGCCAGGGTGCTTCACGTCTATGGGTAGAGGATACCCTGCATTCCATCTCGTTGGCACGCTGGTGCTGCGGCTAGCACAGTCACCTCACAGGAAGGCCCTCCTGTGTGGAGTTTACATGTTCTCCCCGTGTCGGCGTCAGTGGGTTCTATCTGGGCGATGGCGATTCCCCCACAATGTCAAGACATGTTAGGTTGACAGAGTTTATAAGTAAGTCTAAGATTCACTGATCCAGTGAGTTGGGTCCACCAGATTCCTTAGATGGAATGGAATGCCACAGACCTCCAGACCCACAGAGGTGTAGGCCAGGGTGCTTCACGTCTATGGGTAGAGGATACCCTGCATTCCATCTCGTTGGCACGCTGGTGCTGCGGCTAGCACAGTCACCTCACAGGAAGGCCCTCCTGTGTGGAGTTTACATGTTCTCCCCGTGTCGGCGTCAGTGTGTTCTATCTGGGCGATGGCGATTCCCCCACAATGTCAAGACATGTTAGGTTGACAGAGTTTATAAGTAAGTCTAAGATTCACTGATCCAGTGAGTTGGGTCCACCAGATTCCTTAGATGGAATGGAATGCCACAGACCTCCAGACCCACAGAGGTGTAGGCCAGGGTGCTTCACATCTGTGGGTAGAGGATACCCTGCATTCCATCTCGTTGGCACGCTGGTGCTGCGGCTAGCACAGTCACCTCACAGGAAGGCCCTCCTGTGTGGAGTTTACATGTTCTCCCCGTGTCGGCGTCAGTGGGTTCTATCTGGGCGATGGCGATTCCCCCACAATGTCAAGACATGTTAGGTTGACAGAGTTTATAAGTAAGTCTAAGATTCACTGATCCAGTGAGTTGGGTCCACCAGATTCCTTAGATGGAATGGAATGCCACAGACCTCCAGACCCACAGAGGTGTAGGCCAGGGTGCTTCACGTCTGTGGGTAGAGGATACCCTGCATTCCATCTCGTTGGCACGCTGGTGCTGTGGCTAGCACAGTCACCTCACAGGAAGGCCCTCCTGTGTGGAGTTTACATGTTCTCCCCGTGTCGGCGTCAGTGGGTTCTATCTGGGCGATGGCGATTCCCCCACAATGTCAAGACATGTTAGGTTGACAGAGTTTATAAGTAAGTCTAAGATTCACTGATCCAGTGAGTTGGGTCCACCAGATTCCTTAGATGGAATGGAATGCCACAGACCTCCAGACCCACAGAGGTGTAGGCCAGGGTGCTTCACGTCTATGGGTAGAGGATACCCTGCATTCCATCTCGTTGGCACGCTGGTGCTGCGGCTAGCACAGTCACCTCACAGGAAGGCCCTCCTGTGTGGAGTTTACATGTTCTCCCCGTGTCGGCGTCAGTGGGTTCTATCTGGGCGATGGCGATTCCCCCACAATGTCAAGACATGTTAGGTTGACAGAGTTTATAAGTAAGTCTAAGATTCACTGATCCAGTGAGTTGGGTCCACCAGATTCCTTAGATGGAATGGAATGCCACAGACCTCCAGACCCACAGAGGTGTAGGCCAGGGTGCTTCACATCTGTGGGTAGAGGATACCCTGCATTCCATCTCGTTGGCACGCTGGTGCTGCGGCTAGCACAGTCACCTCACAGGAAGGCCCTCCTGTGTGGAGTTTACATGTTCTCCCCGTGTCGGCGTCAGTGGGTTCTATCTGGGCGATGGCAATTCCCCCACAATGTCAAGACATGTTAGGTTGACAGAGTTTATAAGTAAGTCTAAGATTCACTGATCCAGTGAGTTGGGTCCACCAGATTCCTTAGATGGAATGGAATGCCACAGACCTCCAGACCCACAGAGGTGTAGGCCAGGGTGCTTCACGTCTGTGGGTAGAGGATACCCTGCATTCCATCTCGTTGGCACGCTGGTGCTGTGGCTAGCACAGTCACCTCACAGGAAGGCCCTCCTGTGTGGAGTTTACATGTTCTCCCCGTGTCGGCGTCAGTGGGTTCTATCTGGGCGATGGCGATTCCCCCACAATGTCAAGACATGTTAGGTTGACAGAGTTTATAAGTAAGTCTAAGATTCACTGATCCAGTGAGTTGGGTCCACCAGATTCCTTAGATGGAATGGAATGCCACAGACCTCCAGACCCACAGAGGTGTAGGCCAGGGTGCTTCACGTCTGTGGGTAGAGGATACCCTGCATTCCATCTCGTTGGCACGCTGGTGCTGTGGCTAGCACAGTCACCTCACAGGAAGGCCCTCCTGTGTGGAGTTTACATGTTCTCCCCGTGTCGGCGTCAGTGGGTTCTATCTGGGCGATGGCGATTCCCCCACAATGTCAAGACATGTTAGGTTGACAGAGTTTATAAGTAAGTCTAAGATTCACTGATCCAGTGAGTTGGGTCCACCAGATTCCTTAGATGGAATGGAATGCCACAGACCTCCAGACCCACAGAGGTGTAGGCCAGGGTGCTTCACGTCTGTGGGTAGAGGATACCCTGCATTCCATCTCGTTGGCACGCTGGTGCTGTGGCTAGCACAGTCACCTCACAGGAAGGCCCTCCTGTGTGGAGTTTACATGTTCTTCCCGTGTCGGCGTCAGTGGGTTCTATCTGGGCGATGGCGATTCCCCCACAATGTCAAGACATGTTAGGTTGACAGAGTTTATAAGTAAGTCTAAGATTCACTGATCCAGTGAGTTGGGTCCACCAGATTCCTTAGATGGAATGGAATGCCACAGACCTCCAGACCCACAGAGGTGTAGGCCAGGGTGCTTCACGTCTATGGGTAGAGGATACCCTGCATTCCATCTCGTTGGCACGCTGGTGCTGCGGCTAGCACAGTCACCTCACAGGAAGGCCCTCCTGTGTGGAGTTTACATGTTCTCCCCGTGTCGGCGTCAGTGGGTTCTATCTGGGCGATGGCGATTCCCCCACAATGTCAAGACATGTTAGGTTGACAGAGTTTATAAGTAAGTCTAAGATTCACTGATCCAGTGAGTTGGGTCCACCAGATTCCTCAGATGGAATGGAATGCCACAGACTTCCAGACCCACAGAGGTGTAGGCCAGGGTGCTTCACGTCTGTGGGTAGAGGATACCCTGCATTCCATCTCGTTGGCACGCTGGTGCTGTGGCTAGCACAGTCACCTCACAGGAAGGCCCTCCTGTGTGGAGTTTACATGTTCTCCCCGTGTCGGCGTCAGTGGGTTCTATCTGGGCGATGGCGATTCCCCCACAATGTCAAGACATGTTAGGTTGACAGAGTTTATAAGTAAGTCTAAGATTCACTGATCCAGTGAGTTAGGTCCACCAGATTCCTTAGATGGAATGGAATGCCACAGACCTCCAGACCCACAGAGGTGTAGGCCAGGGTGCTTCACGTCTGTGGGTAGAGGATACCCTGCATTCCATCTCGTTGGCACGCTGGTGCTGTGGCTAGCACAGTCACCTCACAGGAAGGCCCTCCTGTGTGGAGTTTACATGTTCTCCCCGTGTCGGCGTCAGTGGGTTCTATCTGGGCGATGGCGATTCCCCCACAATGTCAAGACATGTTAGGTTGACAGAGTTTATAAGTAAGTCTAAGATTCACTGATCCAGTGAGTTGGGTCCACCAGATTCCTTAGATGGAATGGAATGCCACAGACCTCCAGACCCACAGAGGTGTAGGCAAGGGTGCTTCACGTCTGTGGGTAGAGGATACCCTGCATTCCATCTCGTTGGCACGCTGGTGCTGCGGCTAGCACAGTCACCTCACAGGAAGGCCCTCCTGTGTGGAGTTTACATGTTCTCCCCGTGTCGGCGTCAGTGGGTTCTATCTGGGCGATGGCGATTCCCCCACAATGTCAAGACATGTTAGGTTGACAGAGTTTATAAGTAAGTCTAAGATTCACTGATCCAGTGAGTTGGGTCCACCAGATTCCTTAGATGGAATGGAATGCCACAGACCTCCAGACCCACAGAGGTGTAGGCCAGGGTGCTTCACGTCTGTGGGTAGAGGATACCCTGCATTCCATCTCGTTGGCACGCTGGTGCTGTGGCTAGCACAGTCACCTCACAGGAAGGCCCTCCTGTGTGGAGTTTACATGTTCTCCCCGTGTCGGCGTCAATGGGTTCTATCTGGGCGATGGCGATTCCCCCACAATGTCAAGACATGTTAGGTTGACAGAGTTTATAAGTAAGTCTAAGATTCACTGATCCAGTGAGTTGGGTCCACCAGATTCCTTAGATGGAATGGAATGCCACAGACCTCCAGACCCACAGAGGTGTAGGCCAGGGTGCTTCACGTCTGTGGGTAGAGGATACCCTGCATTCCATCTCGTTGGCATGCTGGTGCTGTGGCTAGCACAGTCACCTCACAGGAAGGCCCTCCTGTGTGGAGTTTACATGTTCTCCCCGTGTCGGCGTCAGTGGGTTCTATCTGGGCGATGGCGATTCCCCCACAATGTCAAGACATGTTAGGTTGACAGAGTTTATAAGTAAGTCTAAGATTCACTGATCCAGTGAGTTGGGTCCACCAGATTCCTTAGATGGAATGGAATGCCACAGACCTCCAGACCCACAGAGGTGTAGGCCAGGGTGCTTCACGTCTGTGGGTAGAGGATACCCTGCATTCCATCTCGTTGGCACGCTGGTGCTGTGGCTAGCACAGTCACCTCACAGGAAGGCCCTCCTGTGTGGAGTTTACATGTTCTCCCCGTGTCGGCATCAGTGGGTTCTATCTGGGCGATGGCGATTCCCCCACAATGTCAAGACATGTTAGGTTGACAGAGTTTATAAGTAAGTCTAAGATTCACTGATCCAGTGAGTTGGGTCCACCAGATTCCTTAGATGGAATGGAATGCCACAGACCTCCAGACCCACAGAGGTGTAGGCCAGGGTGCTTCACGTCTGTGGGTAGAGGATACCCTGCATTCCATCTCGTTGGCACGCGGGTGCTGTGGCTAGCACAGTCACCTCACAGGAAGGCCCTCCTGTGTGGAGTTTACATGTTCTCCCCGTGTCGGCGTCAGTGGGTTCTATCTGGGCGATGGCGATTCCCCCACAATGTCAAGACATGTTAGGTTGACAGAGTTTATAAGTAAGTCTAAGATTCACTGATCCAGTGAGTTGGGTCCACCAGATTCCTTAGATGGAATGGAATGCCACAGACCTCCAGACCCACAGAGGTGTAGGCCAGGGTGCTTCACGTCTGTGGGTAGAGGATACCCTGCATTCCATCTCGTTGGCATGCTGGCGCTGTGGCTAGCACAGTCACCTCACAGGAAGGTCCTCCTGTGTGGAGTTTACATGTTCTCCCCGTGTCGGCGTCAGTGGGTTCTATCTGGGCGATGGCGATTCCCCCACAATGTCAAGACATGTTAGGTTGACAGAGTTTATAAGTAAGTCTAAGATTCACTGATCCAGTGAGTTGGGTCCACCAGATTCCTTAGATGGAATGGAATGCCACAGACCTCCAGACCCACAGAGGTGTAGGTCAGGGTGCTTCACGTCTGTGGGTAGAGGATACCCTGCATTCCATCTCGTTGGCACGCTGGTGCTGTGGCTAGCACAGTCACCTCACAGGAAGGCCCTCCTGTGTGGAGTTTACATGTTCTCCCCATGTCAGCGTCAGTGGGTTCTATCTGGGCGATGTAGATTCCACCACAATGTCAAGACATGTTAGGTTGCGTGAATGTGAGTGTGAATGTCTGTCTCAGTCCTGCCAGAGTCTGGATCCCTGTCCAGGGTGAACCCTGCTTTCGGCTCCGCCCCCCACGCAGTCCAGAATAGGATAAGAGGTTACAGATGATGGATGGAAAAATACTACTAGAAGCAGTCGACTAGTGGAGCAACGGATCATATAAGTCACGGTCCAGATCAGCACGAAAGAAACAAGGGAGCAAATATAACTTATAGATCTATGATCACATTGTTTTGCCACCAATTCTAATTTTTGATTATTAATGATACATATTAACAGTTACTATTCTCTTTTTTGTTTTACAGCAGCTGGTCTACAAGGATATTATTTTTTGTCACCGTCCCAAAAATCATGTCAATGCTCTCAAGTCAATAAACCATCAAAAATACTAAATGTTATACTTTTACTTTGTTATAGTAATTTATAGTGTTTTTTTCTTCATAAAAACAATTCAAATGATAAAGAAATAAAAGATTGTATTGATTTGTATTGACTAAGATTTGTATTGACTAAAACAAATCAGTAGTTTTAATGATATATAATAATGTGCTTAGAGTTCATGTTAGGAAGTTAAACAGCTCATATGTAAAACAAGGAAAAACATTCTCATATTTGAGAACCTTGAACTAAATCATCTTTGGCAGTTTTTCTTTAAGATTTACATAAACAATTAATCAATTATCTAAATAGTTGCAGATTGATTTCATTTTGATTGAATGGTTAATGGACTTATAGTTGCAGCTCTTGATATCTGACTGTGTGCTCCACTGGTATACGTTAGGGATGGGGGAAAAAATCGATACAGCATAGTATCGCGATATTTTGCTCGGCGATATTGTATCGATACACGGACGCCAAGTATCGATCTTTTATTATATAAATTACAAAAACAAATTTACTAGAAAAATCAAATCAATTGCTTTTTCAGTCCACTAGATGGTGCTGAGTTGTTTTCTGGTGAGGTCAGCAAAGGTCCCGGGTCAGCGTGATTGGTAGGACGTTGGTCAAAACAAAGATGGAGACATCGGAGAAAGAAATCAGAAATGCACCGTCTGCATTTAAATCAGACGTCTGGACTCATTTTGGATTTTTTAACAAGGAAGGGAAGAAGGACATGGATGTGACACATTGATATGACACATGAATATGACACCGTCGCAGCGTTTTTTCACCGACACAGCCATGCCAAAGCTCTACAGAGAAGTGAAGCTTAAAGTTGAGGAGTCTTTGAGTACAGCAGAAAGAGTTGCATTAACTTGCGATGCGTGGACGTCAAGCGCAGTGGATTCCTATGTGACTATAACAGCACAATATCTCACAGAGGACTGCCGACTGCTGTCTCACGTTCTCCAAACTAGAGCAGTACATGTAAGTCACACCGGGGCAAATATTACAGACCTGCTAAATGCAGCACAAGAATGGGGGATTGCCGACAAAAACCTGGTGGTTGTAACCGACAACGCTTCTAACGTGGGCGTTGCCGGTCAGTTAGCGGGATTCCTGCATGTGAAGTGTTTCGCTCACACCCTCAATCTGGCCTCACAACGGGGTTAAATCTGCCAACAGTAGCCAGGCTCATGGGGAGAGTGCAGCGCATAACTGGCTCTCTGCCTTCACGTCCACGCATCGCAAGTTATACTGAGTTATATAACTCTTATGTCCTACTTATATAAGTTATAGACATGTTTGCATTCAGTTAAGTTGGACTATGTAGTAATACAAACAGTTCAGTTTGTCAGGTGCAACATTTATGACATTGTTGGTCAGTCTGTCTGCTTGACAATCTTATTTTTCTGCAATAAAAATGATTGAAGTGAGATGAACAGACTGAAAACTTATTAGATAAAACATGTTGACACAGTTTTCCTTTGGGGACATAATTTGAAGTTGAAAAAAGTAATAAATCGCAATATATGTTATCGCAATACTCAGAATATCGCATTATCGTGATAATATCGCAGTATCGTGATAATATCGTATCGTGACCTAAGTATCGTGATAATATCGTATCGCGGGACCTCTGGTGATTCCCACCCCTATTGACAGAACCACGGCAGGAGGCCAGCAGGGTCCAGGTATAACCAGGATCCACAGAAACCTGTGAGGTGAGAAAGCACAGAGACTCTCGTGAAGAAGCAAAGTCAGTAATGTGCGTTAATGGTATCGGTAATATAAAATAGTAATGTGAGTAATAATAAAAGTGATATTAGCAGTGGGAGTCAGCAGGGCCATGGCCGGAGGAAGGACCAGGGTCCAGATAAAACCACTATCCATGGAAACCTGTGAGGAGAGAAAGCACAAAGACTCCGGGGAAGAAGCAAAGTCAGTAATGAGCATTAATGGGACATGAATTCATATAGAAGGAGATGAAGAAGAGGAGAGAAGAGCTCAGTGTATCCTAGGAAGTCCCCCGGCAGTCGAGGCCTATAGCAGCTTATCTAGGGGCTGGTCCAAGGTAAACCTGAGCCAGCCCTAACTATAAACCTGAGCCAGCCCGAACTATAAACCTGAGCCAGCCCTAACTATAAACCTGAGCCAGCCCTAACTATAAGCCTGAGCCAGTCCTAACTATAAACCTGAGCCAGCCCGAACTATAAACCTGAGCCAGCCCGAACTATAAACCTGAGCCAGCCCTAACTATAAACCTGAGCCAGCCCTAACTATAAACCTGAGCCAGTCCTAACTATAAACCTGAGCCAGCCCTAACTATAAACCTGAGCCAGCCCTAACTATAAACCTGAGCCAGCCCTAACTATAAACCTGAGCCAGCCCTAACTATGAACCTGAGCCAGCCCTAACTATAAACCTGAGCCAGCCCTAACTATAAACCTGAGCCAGCCCTAACTATAAACCTGAGCCAGCCCTAACTATGAACCTGAGCCAGCCCTAACTATAAACCTGAGCCAGCCCTAACTATAAACCTGAGCCAGCCCTAACTATAAACCTGAGCCAGTCCTAACTATAAACCTGAGCCAGCCCTAACTATAAACCTGAGCCAGCCCTAACTATGAACCTGAGCCAGCCCTAACTATAAACCTGAGCCAGCCCTAACTATAAACCTGAGCCAGCCCTAACTATAAGCCTGAGCCGTCCCTAACTATAAGCCTGAGCCAGCCCTAACTATAAACCTCAGCCAGCTCTAACTATAAACCTGAGCCGTCCGTAACTATAAGCACTATCAAAGAGGAAAGTCTTAAGCCTACTCTTTAATGTGGTGAGTTCTTCTGCCTCCCGGACTGAAACTGGAAGCTGGTTCCACAGAAGAGGAGCTTGATAACTGAAGGCTCTGGCTCCCATCCTACTTTTTAAGACTGTATGAACCATAAGTAACGCTGAATTTAGGGAGCGCAGCTCTCTAGTAGGGTAGTATGGTACGATAAACTCTTTAAGATATGACGGTGCCTGACCAATTCAGGCTTTGTAGGGGAGGAGAATGATTTTAAATTCTATTCTAGATTTTACAGGGAGCCAGTGCAGAGAAGCTAAGACAGGAGTAATGTGATCTCTTCTCTTAGTTTGTGTTAGTACACAAGCTGCAGCATTCTGAATCAACTGGAGAGATTTAAGAGATTTATTAGAGCAGCCTGATAATAAGTAATCTAGTCTAGAGGTAACAAATGCATGAATGCCATCTAGTGAAACTATATCATTAGATAACTGATGTTGGAGGTGTTCTGGGTCTAGTAGAATAACTTCAGTTTTGTCTGAGCTTAACATCAGGAAGTTGCAGGTCATCCAGGTTTTTATGTCCTTAAAATATGCTTGCAATTTAGTGAGCTGGTTGGTTACATCTGGTTTGATCGATAGATATAATTGAGCAGTGGCGGGCCGTCAGGGCCTGCAAGGCCTTCTCTGCTGGCCTAAACAGAATCACAAAGCTATATATATATTAAAAAATCTATTTTATAATTTAATAATTTTTCTTAAATACACTACATGTATTATAATTTATAAAAATATTTTTCCCATTATCTTATTTTCTCATTGCACAGCTACTGTCTTCCTCAGTTGCTCTGCTTCCAGTGCAACTTGTTTTAAGTAGAGCTTTTATCCAATCAGATTTCACCTCTGTCTCTAGGTAAGAACAGAGGCCCGAGGCCTGCAGAGTCTCACCTGCAGCCAGTGCAGATTAAAGTAAATGGGGACGATATTGTTGATTGTCATAGTGTTCAACCAATCAGATCTTTAGTTTGACATGTTGGGCGTATTCTTTGACTATCAGAGCCTGCGCGCCGGCCTATAATGACGTCAGCATTACATGCCGCCAGTGTCTGTGTGTAGCTTTCCCGCGAGGTACAGAGTGTGCTGTGATTGGTCAGTGGGCGAGCACGTGACTATCGTTATATTTTCCTGAATTTAGGCTTTTGCATTTTCTAAATGCTCTAGCATTATTCAGACGACTCGTACCGAACGGTTTAATATGAAGATGTACATAGTTACAGCCTTAAAAATGAATAACAGCTGTGGCGCCACAATGTGGTTATAAGGTGGTATTTCAGCTGCAGGATAGCAGTGAAGGCCCAGGTATAAAATGCACGGCCCGCCACTGTAATTGAGTATCATCTGCATAACAATGAAAGTTGATAGTGTTTTCTGATAATATTGCCTAAAGGAAGCAGATATAAGGTGAACAAGATTGGTCCAAGCACAGAACCTTGGGGAACACCATGACTAACGTTGGTGTTCATCGAGGCTTCATCGTTAATACAAACTGTGATCGATCAGAGAAATACGACTTAAACCAGTTCAGAGCGGTTCCATTGAAGCCAATCAAATGTTCTAGTCTCTGCAGCAGGATGTAATGATCAATGGTGTCGAACGCAGCACTAAGGTCTAACAAGACAAGAACAGAGACTAGTCCTTTGTCTGATGTAATTAGAAGGTCATTAGTTATTTTCACCAGAGCTGTCTCTGTGCTATGATGCTCTCTAAATCCTGACTGAAAATCCTTAAATAAATTATGTAGAAAGTCACACAACTGATTAGCTACTGCTTTCTCAAGGATCTTAGAGAGGAAGGGAAGGTTAGAGATCGGTCTATAGTTAGCCAGCAACTCTGGATCAAGAGTGGGCTTCTTAAGAAGAGGTTTGATTACAGCTCCTCTGAAGGACTGTGGTACATGGCCTGTTAGTAAAGACCGGTTCATCATATCTAGTAGAGACCTGCTTATTAATGGTAAAACCTCTTTAAGCAGCCTAGTCGGTATAGGGTCTAAGAGACAGGTAGAAGGTTTAGACGTAGACATTGTTGAAGTCAATTGGTGAAGGTCGATGGGAGTAAAGCCATCTAAATATATATCAGGGTTTACAGCTGTTTCTAAGGTTACTCTATTGGAGGATAGGTACTGGTTGAGGGCAGGAAACCATTAATGTTCTCTCTAATAGTTATAATCGTATCATTAAAGAAGTTCATGAAGTCATCACTACTGAGGTCTATAGGAATACACGGCTCAACAGAGCTGTGACTGTCAGGTGCTAACTTAAATACTGGACTTACTCACAGAGCTGAAGCCTCTTTCTACCGTAGTTTAATTAATAAGAATGCACTGTTACGCCAAACAAGGACTGCCAATTGCGTTTCTTATCTCTTACAATGAAGTCACACCAACAGGGCACAACTTCACAGACAATATTGACAGGAGGGAATGATTAAAAGAAATTATTGAAATGCTCACATGGGCATGCAAGTTTTGTATTAAGACAGACTGGGGAACAAATCCACAAATCACTCATCAGACCCAAATATACCAATCGTGATTAAAGGAGCAGTGTGTAGCATTTAGGAGGATCTATTTGGCAGAAAGGAATAACAATACATGCGTTTTCTTTAGTGTATAATCAGCTGAAATAATCTTTGTGTATTTACCGTTTTCACGTTAGCACCGTAGTTCTCCTACACGCTTGTCACATGTGAGAAGTTTCAGTTGGCTGCCATCTTTCAACCTCACTCGCTAGATGGCGCCACATCGTGCACACTGGCCCTTTTAATCATGAAGACGATTTCCCACCGTACGTGTAACACATTCAACCCCGAAGGTTGCATCAACTCCTCTAAACTCACTTGAGAAGTAGAGAGGTCAAAGGTCGCCCGAGTGAGCTACCGGCTGGCCAGCACTCTCACCCGAGGACGCCAGCCATTGAGCTGAGAGCACAGAGGTTAGCTGAGCTTGCCTCCCTAGCTTAACCTCCACGCCGCTGAGCTCAGTCTTATCACAAGGATGGCTGAGAGAACAGGGGGAGGATGTTACCTTTATGTTAATGCTGTATTTATTAGGAGGGTCTTTCTTTGTGGGTCACTATCCTCACTTCAGCACAACTGCAAGGCATGAGTTTTACATAATATGTCACTACTCATCATATAAAAGTTACAGGTTCAGGTTCATTTAAATTTAAAAAGCGTTTCTGGACACTATTTGTTTCAGGCATATGAGCAAAAAGTAAGTCATCAAAGATATGGACAGTCAATGACCAAGACTGATGAGCAGTAATAAATGCTGTGAACTGAGCCTGGATATGATCAGCGAGCATCCTAATGTCTGCCTTTAATTTCCTGTTGGTTCGGGGACGGTCTATTAGTGATCGTTAGTCACCATCGTGCTGCTGGCCCGCTTCACTCGTCACAAAGATGCTCACACAGCAGCTCAGTTTCACCTCACTGTCAAAGCGCTCTACGTTCTAAAATGTTGTAGACTCAAAACAAATGAGTGAAATGACGAGGCACTAATATTACAACATTTTCACAAGCTTAACAGTTTTTAGTGTTGAAAGCTTTTGTATGTTGACTTAAAACCATCACACATTTTGAGGCTGTACTCCTTATTTATTTACACAGAACTTATTTGGAGGAAACACACAAACAATATCAGTGGGAAAAAATTAATAAATTGACACCTTTCAACAATTACACGCTTAAATACATGTTCTATGTTGAGCATTCAGGGCTCTTACGTCAAACACAGCTCGACGGAGTCCCACTAGATCTCTATATGGACTTGAATGTCTTTGCGTGTTTTGTGTTTTTCCCATTATGTGGTTTCCTATAGTTTGGAAATTGAGCTGTTTCAGCAAAAAGAAAAGCACCTGCAATCCCATGTAATCATACATATTTCTTACCCCACTTCCCCGTGGCAGCAAAGTGGCTATTGCTTACACATGTAGGAAAGCACCGCAGTCAGGGGTCCACTGTCAATATTTCCATGTGGTGGCTTCGGCGGTTAAAGCCATTGTGGTCTCTTAAGTGCACTTTGTCAGTGGGTGTCCTCTTTGAGAGCGGAGCTCAGTCTGGCCGCCAGCTGGTCAGCTGGCGGCCGAGCGTCCGGGTTTGAGGCGAGCAGGTCTAAAAGCAGGGAGCTCATGGCGGGACCGGGAGGTGGGGGCAGCGGGGGCGCTCTCTTAAACTTCATGGGGATGCACAGCTGGAGGTCAGCGTTCTCCCACAGAGCCTCCCCCAGCGGCATCAACCAGCGACCCCGACACACGTAGGCACCTAAAGAGGGAACACGAGGGCAGACGGCGTTAAGTCATGGTGCAGGAGGGTCCTGCCTCACAGCAGCAGAGACGGCGGGGGGCCACTTCATGCCAGTGATTGTGGGCCACGCTCGTTTTTGCAAGCAGTCAAGTGCCTTCTGGTGCGTGAAGTACTTTTCTAAGGACAGAGAGAGAGTTTGACCTGGAAATGTAAAAGACTCTTTAGAAATACTGCAGTGTGAGAGCAGCCTTCCTTCTTTCAAAGTTACATTAAACTGTGTGTCATCACAACATCTTTGTACTCATTGAAACCCCTCTGTAAAAATCTTCAGAATATAGAGAGGAATAAAAGTGGAAAGTTTGGTGAATGTGAGAGCTGCTGAAGTGGAGATTTTTAACTTTTAAAGATATGTTTTGTAAATGTACAGACATTTTGATTAGGCTAAAATAACTAATAGATATCACCATGAAACTTCCCTATCCCTATTTTTTGTATTACAAGTTTTCTGAAATGTGATGTTTACATATGCAAATGAGGCATCATCTAATGGTAACTTTTGGACCATTTTAAATTTTTATTCTACTATATTCATCCCGGAAGGGTAAATTTGTCTCTTCATTTACCCTTCCCTGTATATAGGGAGCAGTGGGCTGTCCATGACAGGCGCCTGGGAGCAGTTAGGGGTTCAGTGTCTTGCTCAGGGACACTTGGACACGGGACACGTAGCAGCCAAGGATCGAACCGCCGACCGCCACGGTTACCGGACGACCCTCTCTACCCAATGAGCCACGGTCGCCACCGAATTTGGGAGAAATCTAAAGATGCAAATAGACAACGTAGTAAAATAAACACTTAAAAGGTGTATTTTGGATGTTTTCCTTCCACTAGTCTGAAAGAAGACAAACAGACCAAAAGCTCCACATTGACCAGAGCATGTACAAACAATGTTGAAGCCTGCAGTGTCTCTTCTTAAACGTGTATCAAGTGAGGGGTCAGAGTACTGCATGAGGGCCACTTGTCTGATTACAAGTGAACATCCACTTCAGTGCTAAACCAAAACAGCAGGAACCAGGATAGATCCAAACTGAATGTGACTGAGCATCACTTGGTCTGGAGACATGAAGCTGCAAGAAGCAAATACACCTCGTAGCTCGATGTCAATATGAATAGAGTACCTCAAGAGACATTCAAAATAGGACCAGGTGTGTTTTCTAAATAAATCATGTGCTGAGTGGCATGTCGCTATTGTTAATAAGCAACAGTGCTCCGCTTTACCAGTTTGCAGTTGAACTGACTCAGTCTGGATGTGGACTGTTGAGCTAAACTTTAACAACTGTAGCAGTCACAGCGGTTTACGCACAACGGAAGTTAGAGCGTCTTCATCTTCTCTACTGTGCCGGATTCCCCAGCGGCACAGAATATTTGAGTGGCATACAGTTACAAGAGGGATTTAAAATCAAATCCTATGCTTTTGATTGGACTGCTTACAAGGGGGCGGGCTTATAGCGAGATCCAGAGCTACAGAGGGCTGTGGCCCCACACACACCGCCCTCGTCGCTAAAAGTTGCAAAATGATCGTCGGCTGGATGTTGTTTGAATATATTGTTAAATAGGTGCATGCTGTGACTGGGGATGTGATCTAGAAGGGTTAAAAGGTCATTTGTGTCCCTGTTGTCATGCATCCTAGGACACACATTAGAGGGAAGAGCACAGAAAAATAAACCTAAGAGCCCAATATGATCAGAATCCTAAGATGCATTCACTGCCCAACAATGATGTCAATAGAGGGGAATCGAGCTGAAACAAGTAGTTTCAATAACCGCAAATATATTACCTGCACAATAAGATGAGAAAGATATAATATCATGGCTTTTTAAATTGACATCACATCAGACCTGAAGGAACTGAATTTAAAGCTGCAGGACAATTCAGTTATATTTATTCTTCTAAAATGAAGTACTTTATTTCAAGATGGACGTCTTTCAGAAGCTTTCTCTTATGTATTGTATTCTTAAAGCATCCCTTATGTTACTTGAAATGAGAGAAAAATTCGACCTCAGAAGTTGGGCGAAGCTGAAGTATAACGTTAGCTTCCTCTTCTTTCTTTCACACCGTTATGACATTAATAACTCAGGTTTGGCTACTGATCAGAGCAATTAAGAAAGATAAAACTAGAATCGGTCATTTGTCTCCATTCAGCGTTTTCTAGACTAAATGATTAATCGAAAAAAATCCTTCGTAGCGATCCCCTAAAAAATTAAAGATGATTATCCTTGAAAGTAATTAAAATGCATTAATCGTTACTTAATTTCAATGTCTCTTGGATATACTTCAATGGAGCATTGTTAGCAACACATCCAGTCATGCAAGTCTGCTTCCCCCAATGATGCTCCACACTGAACCCTGACCTACACACTTCACAAACGAGGGTCAAGTGTGGGGATGTGTGGTACTGACTCAGGCTACTACGTTTCCATTTTGAAACGCACATCTTTTTGCTACGCTACCGACAATGTGTTAGCTTGAAAACTCCGGGGTTGTGACGTAGTGTGGACGGGGAAACCGGAGACCTTTGAAAACGCTGAGTTGCGCTTCCACGCTCGCTACTTAATTGGGTCTTAGCAGTCACGACGTGTCCTTCCCTGATTCGTCACGCTGCCGGAAGAAAACAAACAACAGTCTTGATTACCGATCGACTACCAGGTTAATTCACCATGGATAACTGATTACAGGTGTTGCTGACCTTGTTGTCTAAACTAGCAGCTGTTGTGCAGTTCAGTTCTGAATTTTATAACTCTACTACTGCTGACATGCAGAGGAAGCAGCGGTTATTGGAGCGATTAGCGAGCGGCATTATCAGCCCTACGGAGCGACCGTCTGAAGTCACGCGTTTGTGGCTTTGAGGAGGGCGATGGACTTTCCTTTTCAATGCTTATTTTGTTCTGCACAACTATTGGAAAGTCCACACACATACACTATAAAAGGAACAAAAGCATAAATACTCTCTAGTACGACAGAGACTTCAGCTACGAGTGTGAGAACAGAATACAAAAGAAACCGAGGAAACGAGTGAGAGACCCATAATCTAGTAAACTTTGATTTGTAAGTGTTCATCATAAAGTAGATTTGGTGTGTGTGTGTGTGAGGGTGAGAGTGAGAGAAAGAGAGATAAAGCAAGACCTGCAGCGTTGTAACTAAGTTGGAAAAATGAAACTTGTTTTTTCCCACTAAATGTCTGTTTAAGTAGAGGAAGATTAGAGAAGATCTTAAGTATCAAGCCCGACCTTTTATTATTGAAGAGTGTTATAATACTTTGTTCTATTTTCTGTATGCAAGCAACCAATGTACTTCCTGTTTACACTGGCGCTCGAATGCCCAGTGTACGTAAACAGTCCTGTGATATTCGTTTTCAGGCGTGTTGAGATCGTTTTCGCTTTAAAACCATGTTTTAAGATTGGAAAGGTATTCGTGTGGATGTAGCCTCATACAGCTGGATCTGGTATCTGTGACAACTATTCTATATGTATATACATTTATCCTGGAATTTGAATTCCCGTCTAAGTTTTGACCAACTAGTTGCTGCATTAAAAAGGTTTACACTCATTCATATATTTATATTTGTTACATTTTGTTTTACACGTTAGGAAAACAATGTGTAAGTCAAGCCTGATGTTGCCTTCCACATAAAAGAATGATCCCACTCACATCCACACAGCTCATCATTTAAACACTGGTAATGGATCGGTACTCTCAGTATCAGTATGGGACTGAAAAAGCGTGATCGGTGCATTTAGTCAGGTGCAGGACCGGCCTGGTAAAACGCCAGCAGTGACTTCCTAACCTGACGGAGCAAAAAGCTAACAAGCGGCGCCGGGCTTCAAGGACAAACACAGGAGGTTGTGTCTTGCTCCTCGACTCGGCTCCCCTGCCTACTCAAATAACTGTGTGGGGATGTGGGTCTTCAGAGAAGATAAAGTAAAATAATAGACCATTTTATCTGTCTGTGAAAAGCCTCCAGCTGCCTCCAGATCGTGATCTGGGCTGCTAAATTCCATTTTGCCTTCCTTTTTTTTTTTTAATTTGAATCCACTGAAACCCCCTCTCGCCCTCCAATCATAAGCGTTTCATTCCGCCTCATGGAGTATCAATGACTCAGGGAGGTTCTCAGGCACTAAACTTGGGGATAATGGTTCATATCTCCCCTGCCCATTTTTGTGAATAAAATGAGACAACTGTAAAACAGCCATTTGATTACTCTCTGACAGTGGAGCGCAGAGCAGAACTGGGCCCTGCGTCCATTAAGACGCTTCCTCATCCTATGGCCACATGGGTCCTAACAGGAAAATAGGAAACAAAAAAAGAGATTAAAATCTCACAGCTATACTGGAATGCTGGCACAGTGCCTCGCCTGGCTCATGTTGAATCGACCAGAGTTCTGCAGACTTCATGGGTCCAATTCATTACATCAAACATTCTTTGCGATGACGAAGTTGACGAGAACACAGCTGCATCTTTGCATCGCCGTGGACATGTCATTAAAAGCACTGGGTCAGGGCCAATGTTGCCATGTTTTTTGAAAAGATTCAAAATGAAAGAACCTGGAATCTCGTGCTGCCAACGACAGCACGTTTTAGTAGAGAAGGCTGAATTACACGCTGTCCGCTCGTATTACAAGAAGCGGAGCTACTATCGTCCACACAGCATAAATCATCCATCTCTTTGCCATTTAGATCCATGATTGTACCATCTGTGGTTGATGAATATATGATGTATGGTATGTGACATTTTTAATATGTGCCAGTTAATTAAGTCAGACTCGATTCGGCACGATGCGTCATCGAGCCGCCTGACCACACACTCGAGCTCTCCGACCTTCCCGTGAGCTGGTGAGGGGGGGATGCAACATGACACTTGAATGACACACTATGACTTCATGACCCCTGATGTTAACACTGTCCCAGTCTGTATTCACATATTCACATGATGTGTAAGTCTACACTGCATCAGGTATTCTCCATCTCGTTCCATTTAGTCTCTTCTACCGACTGAGTACTCACCCAGTTGTTCCTGCGTGGCCCCTTCTTCCAGAAAGGTGATTCTCTCCAGGATGGCCCAGAACATCACACCCAGGGAGAAGATGTCTGCCTGGGCTGTGTAGGTCAGTCCGCCCCACACCTCTGGAGCCATGTAGAAGTCAGAGCCGCAGGTGGAGGAGAAGTGCTGTCTGGTCAGCTCACCGTCCACCGGACCCTCACTCATCTTGCTCAGACCGAAGTCCGCCACCTAGAGGTTGGACGGGCAGATTGACTGAAAATGAAATGCTAAAACGCAAAAGAGATGAAACCCGATGCTTCATTTTGCCTTTGGATAAAAGCTATGTAAAGATTTGTAGAGGAGGGCTGAGGTATGGAGGTATATTGCAATACGTGGAAGTGTTCACTCAGTAGAGCCGAAACAAACAGTCCCTTAAATAGATCATTCAAATAAGAGAGAATCAATCAGCGACCAGCCTATTTTGATTATCGCTTCCATAATTTTAAGTTAAAAAAAGAAAAGCAAAATAGTTTCTGATTCCAGCTTCTTAACTGTGAATATTTGCTGGTTTTCGTGGTCTTCTATGACAGTAAACTAAATATCTTTGGGTTCTGGACTGATGGTAGAACAGACAACACATTTGAAATGTCAATTTGGGCTTTGGTCATATGGGAAAGGCTTTTTTTTTGGTGTTTTCTGACATTTTATGGACCAAATTATTAAAACCAGAAATGAATTGACGGATACATTGTTTATTTTTCAAGTTGCAGCCCGATAGCACATCTTTCTATTCTACACAGAGCACAAGATCATTTCATGTGCACCATTACCAAAAGGACATGGGGACAGGAAAAAGGAAGAAAATGGGCCGATGTTGTGACTACAATATTCAATTCCAAATGAGTGCACCTGTGGACTGGAGAGTAAAAATGCACGACTATTAAGAGTGATAAAAAACAGACAAATGCATGTGAGGATGTCTAAGATGAAGGCTTGCGAGGGCAGACATACATTTGGTGTATTTTTGTATTACATTTAGCCCTATAATAAAGGATTTACCTCACAAACAATTCATTTTACTTACTGACCACACTGTTGTCGTGCAATATATTCCTAATCATACACTATTTAGAGATGGTGTGGTAAACTTGTATAACTCCTGACAAAACCAGATAAGGTTTGTCTCAGTATTTTGGGTTTCAATTGTTTTTGGTACAAACGTTTGGATACTGACAGCATTTTTATTTTGAGTTACTCTTTCATATTGCTTTTTATTATATTGTTTATTGTCTCAAGTTCATTGTTACTGTGAAGACCCAATAACCTTCTGAAAGAAAAAATAATGATTGTTTCAAAGTTGTGTACTGACTGGGATAACACCACTGGAGCTGACGTAAACACTGTCAGCGTCACAACAGGCCGCCTACCTTGACGACTGGACCCCTCTGTGACATGCAGACCAGCACGTTGTCTGGCTTCAGGTCTCGGTGGGTGATACCCAGACTATGCAGGAAGGCCACGGCACTGCAGAGCTGTCGCACCACGCTGTGGTTACGCTGGCAGTCCGGTGGCCTGGAGAGCAGGTACTGATTCAAGTCGCCCCCATCACAGTACTCCATCACCAGCCACAGGGCGAAGCAGCGCAGGGGTGTCGGCGGCTGCTCTTCCTCCCTCGGGGCCGGTCTCTTCCTGGCTTTGTTCTGAGGCCTGTGTGGGGTTGTAGAATCAAATGCACTTGATTTAGTCCTGTCCTGAAGTCTTGAGACAGAGCTGCTCCTCCGCTGGGTGTCATTCCTCTCCTGACTTTGTGCCGCTCTGACTACACTGCCCTTCAGCACGCTCTCGACCAGATGTGGAGGCACTTTCCCTGGTTTTAGGGGCTTCAGGCTCCTCGGCCCGGTCTGCAGGAGGCAGCTGTGCAGTGCAATGACATTGACATGGTTCTTGGCAGTGGCTCTCATGGCCCACAGCTCTTGCAGGTAGAGTTCAATGCACTCCGGGTTGCTACAGGGCAGCCGCTTGATAGCCACCCTCTGTCCTGTTTTGGCCATATGGCCCTCAAAGACCACACCATAGCTGCCTCGTCCTACCTCCCTCTCTAAAGTGTAGAGCTCCTCCATCTCTCACAGGGGCTGGAGCCTGAGGTGACTGCTGCTAAGACAAATAATACAAATTTAAGAAAACGATGGTTAGCATGATACAAAATTACATGTAGCTAGTGTTAACTTATACAACTATACAATGAGTGTCTAGTATTAACAACAGTGTAACGTTAACTGTAAAATAGCAGCAAACACTTATCCAGGCTAATTTTTAAGTTTACGTTTTCACGTGAGACCCAAAATTAAGCCCCGGATGCTTAACGTTAATTAAACTCAGCTGGGATTACTAACGCTAACGTTACTGTAACGTTATGTGCTAGAGCTGTTTACTTCTTAAATAAATTAAGCTAGCTTTCCTCTGTTTGTATTCAAGTTGACGTTAACAAGACACAATGTACTGTACAAATGACTACATGTTCAGTGGCCACGAGAACATATGAAGGAAGTTACTGAATACTTTTAACATTGCGCTGTCTGTAGCCGCACGAGCGTGTTAGTTTAAAAGGGAAGCGATACACAAAGCTCTTACGTTAGATAGGCTCTCGTTATTTTGATTTCAAACTTACCCACAAAGACTTCAGCTTAAATTACCAGCAGTGAATAGACTGGAATCTACTTGTTGGGCAAACCGTCTCGCGCCATATTCAACGAAGTTTGATTATTTATGGTCGATAAACAACTAAGATAAAAAAATGACAACACTTCTACCAGCTAATGCGAGAGACTTCCGTACCTAAATTCAGAGCGTGCCGCTCTGTGTTTACGTGCATTGTGATTGGTTACGGAAATTCAGTCGCGTGCTGTGATTGGTTGGTAGCATAGCCGTAGGGCGTAGTACAATTCAAAATAAGACAGCAGATGAAAAGCGTCAGATACTTGTCGGCTGGGTTCAAGGTATAGAAACGGACTGTTGATATCAGAAAGAATGACAATAGTCAATGGAACCTTTATTTGAAGAATGCCAATATATTTTAACGCAATAAAGTGATATTAGATCAAATAAACAATGCTAAACAACGCAGTTTTGCGGCTGCAAGGTTTGTCAGAGGAGTCAGTTAGAAGTGTGGAAATAAGCCGATAATATTAGCAAGTGTGATGAGACACACTCACATGCTATAGTAGCCATGTACACATTCAATGTTAGATGCACTGCAGTTACACCAGCGAAGTTAATGGCATGTAGTATGTTTATAATAATAATTATAATCATAATTGTTATCATTATTATCGGTGATGTTATTATGATTTATTTATGATCATCATGATTACAAAACTTAATGTTGTCCTATATTGAAAAAACTATTTATAGGCACATTCAATAGACTTTGCTCAGAGAGAGAGTTTGGTAGACTCACAGTTCAGGACACATTAGACATTGGAGGAAATAAACTAGATAGTGCTGATAATGCTTTACTAAAGCGATACATCTATAGCCTACGTGAAATAGGACATTTTTGTAATCAAGCCATTTAATTTGACAAAAAGCACTGGAAGTGCAAAAACAGCAAACTTCCCTTGTTGCTGCAGTCCCCGTTTAATCACAAAAGACCATCTGAACAAAACACACACACACACACACACAACGAGTGGGTGCTGCATCAGTATCGACTGTTTTTTGGTGGTGGAGCGGCAACCGTGGTGATGATGACAGATAACAGCATCGGTGTGTGTGTGTGTGTGTGTGTGTGTGTGTGTGTGTGTGTTCTTCTGAGAGAATATAATAGGAAACATGGTGATTCATTGCACTGAAGCACAGGAAGAAAAAGAAGAAAGAACGTCTCTCCGTTTGTGTGTGTGTGAAATGTGTGAGTGCTTATGTGAGCCATAGCTTTTATCCGCGATGCCAATCATGAATCCTCTTCATTACTTGAGGAAGATGGAGGCAGTCACACTCGGCTTGCTTTCATCTTGAAGCACATGCCCTCTATTCTATTATCATATCTCACTTGTTTGACAGATATCTGGATGCAGACATCCAGCATAATATAGAGTGCACCCGAATGTATACGGGAAATATTTAGTGGGACCCACTCGGAGGTGTTGGAGGTGCCGAAATTGAATTTCCCGACAAATTCAATAAAGCATTCATGCCCCCCACACTACCAAAAAACATGTTAACGAGTCCGATAAGAATTATAGTTTTAATCACCTCTGTTTTCAGACTAATTGTGTTTCTGTGGGGGCTTTGCTTGCTAATTATAGAGTCCACCAACAGGAGGGGCAACAGTAATTATTTCCTTGATTGAGGTCAGAACCCCTTGCATTTAATCCAGAGGTCTATACCCCTCCTGCTCAAAGAGTAAACATCTCCTCGGCGTCTCACACTTCATTTCACAGCAGTCGCTCTTTTTACAAACGATGGTTTTGTTCCTCACTAAGCCAGCTTCCATGTCTTGATTGTGCAGAGCCCAGTGTCCTTAGACCGCATTATTTTCTATAAGAGAGAAAGGTTTTTTTCCCTGGTTTCAGATGCCCCCCAAAAAGGCACCCGAAGGGGGTTACGCAATGAGATCGATGTATAAAACACATGAGATACTGCCGTGTGGCTCCCCGAATGCCTAAGCTCCGGAATCAAACTTCCCCGGAGTGTTTTCGGTGGCTGACGCAGCAGGTTTTCAGGGCGGTGGGTGCAATTCTTCTTCCGTGCAAAAAAAAGGTAATTTTCGGCCATGCTGTTCATATCAATTACTTGTGTCTTGACAAGGGGAAAGCCCATGCAATCCACAGCTTCTCCTCATTGGGTTTAGGGGGGTAACAACTCTGGATAGGATGGAGAGGAGACGAGGAGGTCGGATATGTTCCCAATACCGGTCAGTTGTGGCCGGAAGCCCAACAGCCGTCAGCCAACCGCTTTGGGCTCTTGAAATGAATCTGAAATGAATCTCCTAAATCTAGTTGTTAAAGTAGGAAATAAAAGTCTAACTTGGCGACTAAGCCAAAACAGTGCAATGCACTGTATATGCAAATGTATGTCAATGCAAATTCAGGGAAATACCGCCAAGTGCTTATGTCTGTTTATTGGAAAATAGAGTTCATTATATGGAACTGTCTTGGGACAGATAATACATTTAAGCTGATTGCATAATAAGTCCAGCTTTTATGTCAGCCATCAGACTCTCTGATTTCACCACAATGGGGCATATAAAACAACTTGCAATGTGTCTTTCTCCTTAAGGCATCTTAGTTATCATTCTCTGGTTCAATTATTTAGCATGTTTCCATTGATACAAATCAATACATTTCTTATTATGAACCCTCTACAGCTTTAATGTTGTATTATGCCCGTTTGGAAACCAATTCCACATTTCTACAGAAGGATATTTGCGTTTCTAATCCTCGTGGAGAATTAGGGAATGATGAAAGCTTTAAGATTTATTTTAATTTTTTAACACTGGGAACGTTGGGCTCTCCTCCATGCCAGAAATAAACACTTTTTAAAGATTATCTGTGGAATTAATATTATTCTCCTCAAATTAATTTTACAGACCATGTGAAACACTAACATCTTAAATGAATTGAAGAAAACCCAATATTTTCAGATAGATTACCTCACATTTTCAGACAATACAGGATTCCGCGGCTTCATACATCTACGAGAGGATGTACAAAATCCATCCCTACCAAAACTGGACTAATATGGTTTTGACGTGACACGGTGCCAAGTTAAGCTCGACCTTCTCCGTCATCGAGGTAATCACTGCCTCTTGGCCACCAGAGGAAGTGTGTGTGTACACTGGACAGCTGGTGGATAACGGCGATATCAATGACAGACAGGCCCCCGCGACGGCTGCTTGTTCTTCTTGGTTCCTTATCTCAGCCGCACCGAGGGCTCTGTCTATGTACCCAATTCATCCATCACTATCAGACCACACACAGGTTCAGGGCCGGCATTCACACTTTTCACAGGGGGCTAAAGCTAATGCCAGCTCACCACGAGGAGGGAGTCAAATTTGAAGTGTGACTTCAACACCCTAAAAGTGGGTTTTTGCTGTGGCTATTGTATTTAACAGAAACACAATCATTATGATAGTTCCATCGCATGTACTAACAACTGATTGCTACTGAGCTAGCCACGGTCGGTCGTTCCAAAACTTTGGTATAGACTGAAATACCTCAACAATTATTGGATGAATTATACATGTTTTACAGACATTCATGGTCCCCAGAGGATGACTCCTCATGACTCTGGTGGTTTCTTGATTCTAGCGCCACCAGCAGTTCAAAGTTTTTACTTATCCAGTGAAATATATTTAAATCTAGTTGGATTGGCACAACATTTTGCCCAAACATCCAATGTGAATCTAATGTGCTTTTGAGATGTTATTGTTTTGTTCTTCAAAATTCACCATCGGGGTATTTACTACCATATTCTATATTTTAGAACAAAGCATTCAAATCATCACGCCGACTCGTCCACCGTCACAGCCTCATTGTGTTTACTCGCGCTGACCGTGGTGTAATTTGTATATAGCCTATTAGCTTTTTACTTCTGCCGATTGCGTTCACGCTTCAAAAATGAATCAATTTGTTAAGATTATCTTGATAAAAAAGAAGTTTAAATGTCAGAATTGCTGGTTCACCATCGAGTTTGTTTTTTGCAATAATCCAAAATACAATACAACTGGCTTTTTGTCGAGTGACCCAGTGAAATGCTAACTTCTGTAAAAACACGTCATCCCTGCACCACTCTACGTATACTAATGGCTTTGATGATCCCCAGATATTTGTGGTTTGAGTCAAAGGACTAGACAATTATTTGATGGATTTCCATGAAATATGACAATCATGTCCCTAACAGGATAATATCTGTGGTGGGTCGTTAAAGGGGAACCAGACCCATTTTCATAAATGATTCTAAGACAGTCCAAAAATATTAGTGGCCTGAACAGTTGTCGTCCAACTCAATTTTGTAGAGGTCATCAGGAATAAAGTTTGGAGCTGCTCCAAAGACAATGATGTTCTGAGTATATGAGCACATTTTCTGTTTTTGAACCTAAACGGTAAAGCTGTGGGCCGGACGGCTAAACATGCACCTTCACGTGATAATTGTTATGTCCCTGCCTTTCCTGTTTAATAAATCTGTGGATCTCCTCAACTGAATAATCAACATGTATCACTACAGAGAAAGCTCTCGGGACACGTCTTGCTTTGCATCCCCAAACCTCCTGCGTGACTCACACAGACCCCAGACTGGTTGCGTACTCTGTCCATCGACTGCTTTACATTGTTCACTCTTTCATTCACAAGAAGAATAAAGTCTCCTATTCAGGTGCGGTGCCATCGCCATCAACGAAACCCCCCTCCCCGGCACAAACAACCTTATCGACCCGTGATCATCTCCACGGCACTGCTTTCCTCACTTGTTCTCAACTTGATCTTCTGGGGTAAACATCCAGTTCAATACGCTATTGTTCCCCCCTGGCCTTGGCAGCCGGTTTGGCCTCTCGGTTGCTGGGTTTTTATGGACACCTAACACACAGGAACCCTGGATCAATCTCAAGGTGGATGATGCATACTTTTAGAGCCCCATTAGCTGGCTCGATGAAGACGAAACCGGTGGCGTAGGCGACGCCTTGCTACGTCAGTGCCGGAGGGGTCACGGGTTGTGTGGGGTTTTTGTGCGTAACAGAATGAGGGGAATCCACCCCTCTCTCTTTCTCTCTGTCTCTCCCTCCTCTATGTGAGTGGTGATATACAGGGGAAGGGAGGGGGGATGGTGACGGTGGTGGTGGTGGTGGGGGGGGGGACTGGAGGGTTGAGCCAGGAGGGAAGGGGTGTGCCATTATAAGAAGCCTCAGAGGAGGCATGCGTTCAGTTGTTGAAAGCCTAAGGATACGAGCTGAGCCACCAAAACTGTCCTGTAAGCAGCAGAAGGAGGACAGAAGACCTTTACGTCACTGACACAGGTAAGGAAGTGCTCAAGTGTGACTTTTTGTTTGTTCATAGGAGTGTGAGTCTACCTGCGCGGAGAGACCGTGCAGTTCAACGAGTAAGCGCTGATAAACAGACGCTTGTTCGGAGAGGAGAGAGCAGTTAATTAGGAGAGGACTTGTTGTCTGGTGTATGCATAAACCAGCGGCTAATAGATCCTGGGGGAACGTCGGTGTAGGGCAACCACTGTTAGGATTTTCCCTCTTTCATCCCCCCCCCCCCCCTTTTTTTTTTTAACTGAGTTTTCTGCTTTGTCTGTTTCTGGCTTTGTATATTTGGGATTTTGATCTCAGGAGATGCCTCCTGTAAATAACCCTCCTCCCCTGCAGTAATCTTTTTTTTCCATTACTCTGATTGTGTCCCTGTGGCTCTGAAGGTACCACAGTCACACCTGATTCTGACTTAATTAACAGGAGAGAAAGTCCCAAGTCGTGCTGAGAGAGCAGAGACGCTTAATTGCACTTTGCATTTGGCTAAGGTGTACCTGACTATAATCTAACACAAGTAGAGTGTACATATAAATATATTTTATACACAAATAAGTTTAAAAAGCTACATTGATACTAAAAAAAGTAAATATATAAAAAGAAGAAAAATATATATATAAAGAAAATATATAAAGCAAATAGCTTTCACTAATATTAAAGCTAAATTGATTCAGTCAGAGAATGCCTCTCCAAAAGCAGCTTATTCATGGTTTGCCCTTTTGATAGATCACGGAGTATTATATGTCACATTAAATACATCACACAGAGGCTTCAAAGTAACGTTGACAAAAGCTATTTTATTCTACCTAAAGCAGCCCCAGTAGGATAAAAAGAAAGAAAGCTGGAGAAGTGAACCAGTTGAACGCTGCTATTATGCCAAGCGCATGATAATGATGATTTTAATGATAATGGTAATGAATGTGCATAATCTTTTCCCATTATCAGTAAAGGCGATAGTGGCGCAGACGGGAGAGAAAATGGGTGGTTAATGTGCCATTCACAGATAGATGACTTCACACAGGGGAAATGCTTCATGAGGACTAGAACATGCTTACAGGACAGAGTCAGACATTTTACCGGACTGACCGGAATCATTTATTTATTTCAGTATGTTAAGTGTTTGGAGTCAACCAATTTATGAGATTTGTGTTAATTTTGTGTAGCAATGTACTTTGGCTCATTGTCTTATTATTGTAAGATCTATATTAATCTACCAGAGAGGCCTCTCAATATCTGATATTTGAAACAATAAAAAATAGATCATGCAAAGATCCATAGTAAATACCATCATTTTTGTAAATATATATCATATAAATCTAAAAATGGTTAACCTCACACTGCTGCCAAAGAATGTCATAATTTCATTCGCAATTCATTATTCCGTCTCGTTGGTTATAGTACACGATGAGCATTCTCTCTCTAATCAGCTGATAAACGCTTTTAGGATTGCTGCTGCCTGCGCTATGATTGAACTGATTACAGGATTTCTTTAGACTCTGAGTCAACATCCATTACGACTGCTTGCAGTGTTTCACAAACACAGATCCTCTTGGTGATCACAGAATTATCTACTGCGGGAAACCAGGCAAAGTTAGCCAGACATTCCCCCTATCTGTCGCCCCCTCTGTCGCCCCCTTTTGCAGTCCATCACTGTTTTCTCCGCCTTCACTGTCCTCACCTTGATAAAAGTGGCGATCTTGTCTGGCTGTGCTAGATTGCTTTCGCCCTCCGGCTCCATGTCCAATGGATTAGTGCAGGTGTCAACGCAGCTTAACAGCAACCAGATCAGTGATGACACCCTGTCAGCTAACCCTCTGCACAATTTCAGCCACGCAGTCTGGGGACCGAGTGCATCATTAAGGGCGCAATGTTCCTGTTGCGTTAATAACCTTTTGTTTTCCAAAAGTCTATTCTGCTATTCTGCTGTGACCATTGACACTTTCACTTTTTAAAACGTAGTCTCTGTGGTTGAGCTTGATGTCAGCGTATCCCCCCCCCCCACACACACACGTCAGTGCATGTCACTTTCTTTTCTGGTCTCTTCGAAGTTTAAAAAAAAGAATAGCAAAACAACCCTCTGTAACTTTAATACAAAGAGTCAAGATTCATGTGAATGCAGCTCTCTGCGAACAGCGTCTGCCGTTTGTCACTTAACGAATATGCCGTGAGACAGTTTATCAGCCAAATCGAAAGTTGAACTGCACGGGGAGAGTTTTATTTCAGAGCTATAAAAGACAGACTCCATGTGGACTGAATGAGATGATTGTTGGTGTGAGTTCCCCCTATGAAAGACATTCTATCTGACGCTGGGGAGGATCTTCCCTCAGGTGCAAATATGTTCCCCAATTAAAAGAAACCCTGCGAGTGCAACTGATGGAAACAATAGCAATGATATGCTCAATTGATCTGATATGATGGTGCCTCGAAAGGAATACGAAGGAGTATGAAGAGTAGCGCGTCTCCACTTAATATGCGTTTGTGAGAGCGTTATAGGCTATGCGGGATATGAGGTGAGAATCAGATGCAGTTTATCACATTTCCAATCAATCTGTGCTCCACGGTCTGCATGAGATAAGAGTTCCTAAAGCAAGATGACCAGGAAGTCTGATTCTATCAGCAGATATGATGGCAATACGACAAAGAGAATTCCTGAGACAAAACGTGTCTCTGTTGCATGTAATTGCAGCATCATCGCAACCTCGATGACCTTCACGTTTGACCTCTTTCGTCAACGCAGAAGGGGAATTGACGAACTGTGAGCATCGTGGAGCCCTCCACGATGCTCACAGTTCGTCAATTCCCCTTTTGCGTTGACGATAACCAGGTTTCTGTGCTGTGACGGGTCAGGTAATCTGGTCCACTCATGAAAATCTGGTGCGGCTGTGGCGGACACGTCTAAATGGGATTAAGCACATTCTCTCAGATGAGTCATTTCAGGAATCCGTCCTGAACGCGAGGGAAGGGCACAACTGCAAGCGCACCTTCTCCCGCTCCTGGTCGTCTGAACTCTCCACTGAGTCACGCACTGTTTATCTGAGGCTGTGCAGGCTGGATTTACACTGTGAGATGATTCCGTGGCTGTGTGTGTGTGTGTGTGTGTGTGTGTGTGTGTGTGTGTGTGTGTAAATCCTCCTCAAACTGAAGGTTTTTGAAAGAGTAACTTGTTATCTGTGTTTGGACAGGACAACAGTGGTCAAAGTTTGGTGTTGATTTTCTTTGGGCTTCTGTGGATGTGAGTTTTGAGTTCAAGGAAGAAGGTGATGCCAAGTTAGTAAGGACACAGGAGTGGTTTCAGAAGAGAGATCCTTTTTAGTTATCATGATGTTTTTCCATGTTAAATACAAAGAGCTCTGTGCTTTACTTTCTTGTTTTTGACTGATTTTAGTGTCTTTTTAGACAATACAGTGTAGATAAAAATATTACCCGAAAAAAAACGAGTGAGTCCCCTTTTCAGTCCTAAGGACTGTCTGCAAGGGTTCCTTTCAGGTTTCATATCACCCCAACAACTATAGACTTAACCATAGATAAGAAGTGGTAGTACTCACCCATTGGTTTGTGGACTACAGTTTTGAAGCTTCGAGTTTGGCATTTTGGTCGTTGGAACCACTAACTAACTCACTAACTGAAAACACACTGTGAAAGGGTTTAAGTTCTAAGACGAAAACACAGACAACTCCCAGACCGGACAACGCCATGGTAGAGACCTTTCAATCACAAGGTAGCCCCGCCCTAAAGCATCCCCTGCTTTATGGTCTATTTGACTCTAAATGGACCATCATTTACTAAATGAACATCATGCTGTATTGAAGAAGACTTGAAACTAGAGATTGAGACCATAAACTCATGTTTATAATGTTTACTGCGGTAATAAATCAGGTAGAGTCATTTTCTATACAACCATACTTCTTACCAAAGTGGTCTTGCATGAGGTCCAATATTCAGAGAGGTTTTAGTTTGAAAATCGACCTAAAACTATAAAAGTGAGGTGGACATGTGGACCTCATCCCCAGTGGAAATCAGGCCCTTGGTTATTTGAATAACAACGTGAAAACAGAAATGTTCTCCGTACGCTTTGGGAAGAGCAGAATAACCAAAAACCATTCTGGAAATGGTTCCATTAGGGATGGAGTTTTAAATGAGTTTATTGAGTACAGTCTAATTGCAGGCAATCAATGACCTATGAGAGATACACTATCTCGTGTCAAGAGGCTGGCCCGATGAGTCACCATGTGAGGAGCCTGTTGCAGGGAGCCTGGTTCAGAAGATGTCACTCATTTAAGGTTAACGGCCCTCTGCAATGTTGATTTAACAATTACAGTTAACGTGGGAGTGGAATTATTTTACAATTCTTATTTCTCTGTGCTGATTTTCTACAGATCCTTCCATTTAAGAAACCATCTAAAAGCCTAACGTACATTAAAGGGTCGCAGCACCCCAAATTACAAAAGAACGTATTTTCTCATTTACTTTTAGTGTATCTACCCAAGCAGAGTGTGGTGGTTTTGGAGATATCTGCCTCGGATATGTCTGACTCCACCCTTAAACAATGGGGGTGAATGTCCCTGTTTGTCTGGAAAATCAGTTTTCACTCGCTGAACTATACCAAAGAAGTAGTCCTTATTTAATAATGTGTTCTGTTGTCTCCTAGACATTATGCTTGTATAACTGTGTTTGTATGATGATGACGTTTGCAACTTTTTTTATTTTTGAACTGCATGGCAAAGAAGTTGGGCGTAGGAAATGCAGGACTATGACACTAGAGACCAGGGTTCACATCCTGTCTGTGGTTAGGTTCAGGCACCAAATGCGTTGGATGTCTTCAGTCTTTTCGGTATTAAACTGATAGTTGCTATGAGCGAATATTGTATTGCAAGAGTAGACATTGTGGGAGAAACAAATGAACATATCACTGAAACGTTTAGTTTATCCTCATTATGTTGATTTTAAAAAACAAAAACATGCCTTACATTTCAGTCTAAATGCATTTGCTGTTGTATATAGTACGAAAACTGTAATATCAGGTGAAATAGAGTCAAATTACAATAAAACCCAACATATGTTCTGATCTACCTCTGGTGGTATACGGCCGTGCATGCTGATATGGTTTGATGTGCTCAGGTTTTGAGATGTCTGTCTCTGCCATTTCTTCCTCCACCTCAGTACAATGGAGGTGAACGGAGACGCATTTGTCGCACTCACAGCATTTGATAATGACAATTGGTATCAACAGTTTTCACAGTTTGGGACAGTGTTGGTTTCTTCTTTTTTTATGAGCTTTCACAGCCTTACCTGTATTCTAACATTGTATTAGAATTGAGGGAGAAATCCCAGAGACTGTTATTTAAAACCTGGACAAGGAAAACTATCTCCAAACCACTACGGATTACATTTTTCACTTGAGTAAACTAACCCTTTAAAATAATAGACTATATTGATTTCACACAGGCGTCTGGAGAAATGTATCAGAACCAGACTGGAGAAAACTATGAATTTTGAATCAGTATCATGAAGCCCCATCTTTGTCTTTCCCCAACTCTCCACTCACACACTGAACTGCACTTTATTGGCCCGTTATCCCACATCAACACGTTTCAACAAGCGATTTTAAGCGAGTGTGAGGTGATAAAACACTCATGAATCTCCTCAGGTTATAAAGAATTAATCAGGCACCATTAATGGCCCTGCAAGAAGTAATAGGTAGAACAGGAATTGTAATCATTTTCCCTTCATACAAAGTGACCACATCTTTACGCCAGCCATCTTTGCTTGTCCTGGCTTCAGTTGAGATCTAAGCACAGCTGGAAGAGACTAGAAACCTCAGCAATATGGCATGAAAGATAAAAAGCCACAATCCACAGATGTGGAAATGGAGATGAGTGGAGGAAGAAAAGGGGAGTGCTGAGGTAACAATGGGAAAGTGGATGCAACAGGAAGCAGAGAGAGTCCTCTAAGTTATCTGTCCTTTGTGTTTTCCAGCTCCATGCAGGCGACTAATGGATGAGATAGAGGGAGGCAGAGCTTTGTCGAGACCAGCGCCAATCTTTTATTCTCCCTCCCCCCCTCTCACATTCGTGACACCGTGGCCCCCTCTCCACCCTCCATTACAGCTGCTAATGTTGATTTATCCCAGCGGTAACTCTATTAATACACTTCGCTTTGCAACTTTGTGCGCGGTGTTCACGCGGCTCGCATCCCGCGAGGCCATTGTTGGCGGCAACGGGAGGGGGTCAAATAATTAAAGATGATCATATGGATATTGCAGTGTTTTACAATAGCATTAATAGCAAATGAATGATGATATCGTTAGGCTGTATGAATACATTTAGAATCATATTATAATTCGAATTGCGGAGTCAAACAGGATAATGTCAACATATCGGATTTTTAAACTCAAAACTGCTTCAAAGTAATGAAATATACAATCCATTATTGAAAAACTTTATCTTAAATCACTCACGTAAGCCACTTAAAGGGCCAGTGTGTAGCATTTAGAGGGTCTATCAGCAGAAATGGAGTATTATAATAATAAGTATTTTTTCTTTAGCGTATAATCACCTGAAAATAAGAATCGTTGTGTTTTTGTTATCTTATGATGAGCCGTTTATATCTACATACGGAGCGGGTCCTCTTCACGGAGCCAGCTGCCATGTTTCTACAGTAGCCCAGAACGGACAAACCAAACACTGACCCCAGATAGGGACATTTGCATTTTCATGTTATCGTGTCGGCCACCGTCCTCCACGCCTGGCATTTCAGTCTGCTGCATTCCGCAACCTCACAGCTAGATGCTACCAAATACTGCACCTTTAAGAAGGAATCTGTTCGTAAGAGTGGTTCTAGCATGAGGTCTAATGTATTTTTGACAAAGTCAAGAAAGTGGTGGGGGGAAAAAATCCAGCTACTCAACATTACTCCAGAGATTCTTATGTATTTCAGGCTCGGACAAAAAACTGTTCCCAGAAAAACAAAATGCATGAGACGGGTGGTCCTTTAATGAATGCTCTGATTGCTTCCTGCGTGATTGAAAGGAGAGAACATTTTCTCTCGGAAACATTTTCAGGGTCTTAGTTAACTCTAATGGAAGCATAAAAGAGTGCATTTGTTTTGGAAAGAACCGGGTAAAAGCATTCATTTGTGCAAGATGGAAAGACTAATCTAAAAGTAGAGGGACATCAAGCCCTTCGTTATGGTCCACTTTCTTTTTGCTTTCATGCCAGCGTTAATTTTAGAGGGCGAGATTGTTTGTATTTGTGAATGATTAAGATATATTTTCAAATGCAGCTCTTCCCAGGCTCCTGGGCGGATTGTGCTGTCTTGTTTCTATCGGGGGGAAAGCCTGGCGTTCAGTGGCTTTCCCTTTCCCACTCGACCGCTTTATCCGTGTTCAGTGCATCGTATATCAGCTCCCTGCACCCAGTCGAGTGCTAGCTCTGTCAGATAGATTATGCAAATGACATGAAAAGTTAAGGATAGCTGAAATAGTATGCAAATGTATAGGGAAGGTTGGCGAAAATGGACCAGTGGCAATATCAAGACCAAGAGCTGTATCATTACTGGAGTAGAGCAGAGAGAAGAGTGTGTAGGTTCATGGCTCAAAGTGTCTGAGATGTGAAGGGCACAGATTCAATTTGAAGTAATTGAGATTATGGTCAAGTTGGTACTCTTTCTTTCTGTCAGCAGCTGTTGGCCACAATAATCCACGCATGCCATGGAAAGTATGATAACCAAGACATGAGGGTACAAAATACATTACCAAAATGATTCTTATTTGCTGGAGTGGTAAAAAGTGGTGAATAAGATATAACTTTTAGTAATCAGATCACTGTATCTCCATTTAAAGGTGAGTAAGCCTCTCAACGGCTCTCAACATGGCGACGCCTGAGCCGACGGCTTCCAGCTAACGGTGCAAACAGTGCTAACAGTGTTAACTGGAGGGGGGAGTCGGAAGGGTGGGCGCTACGTTATCAGCTGTAACCTGCGTATGAGAGCAGCGGTGAGCTAACCAGCTGGGGCACACTCACACGCGCTATGATAGCAACTTACTTACCAAATAGTTTGCTGCTATATTAATGCTCTGAATGTCATATATTACTCCTTTTAAGAAGTGTTTCTATTACAAATGACCATTTCACACCAAATAATTGGCGATCTCATAACACTATCCTGTTATTCTTAACCTTGCCAACATTGTCATGATCCCAAAATGTTTTCTTTCTTTAGAGACTGTGATTGTAGCATGCAGTATTTAGTTATTAGTATTTATTTAGTATTTAGTATTCTGCTCTTAAGAGAATGGAGAAAGCTCCAAAATAGGTTGTATAGACATGATGACATATGAAATGTAAGTATAGCATTCTGTCTTAAGAAGACTAAGCTAACTTAAGCTTTGACACTAACTAGCATGCTAACATGCACAATGACAATTTTGGTTGGCCCAGTAGTAATGTGTTCACCCTCTTAGTTTGGCCTGCCTGGGACAGTGCCCCACTTCATGACAATCCATCCAACGGTTGTTGAGACATTTCATTCAAAAGCATCCATATCCACCTCACGGTGGCACGAGAGGAAAAGTTCACCAAAGTCCTCTAAGCGAGAACCATGAATGCCTGTAGATATGAAATATTTCAGACTGGACCAAAGTTTGATCCTCCCTGCCTCCTAAATGCCCTTCTTTCAAAACCCACATCTCCCGTCTCTTGTCAAGCCCCAGCTGCGATAACCCTGGTGTTATTTGGGAACTCCTCCACTGCCACATAATATACTATTAAACTGTTTTCACAAGCGGCCATTTTAAAATGTCGTCGCAGGGTAAACCATGGGTAAATAATTGATAACATTAATTACGGCCCTGTTCAATGTAGGTGGGCCTTTGTGCATGCAGGCTTTCTTCAATGGCTGTGACATACTAAATGGAACAGGACCATAAATGATTTTATCAGTCACACCTGTGTTTACCCTGCTATGACATGCGAAAATGGCTGCTGTCGGAGGGGCATAGTGCTCCTCAGAACGAGTAAACTGAACCTAATGTGTAAAATAAGTGGAGTGTCCCTTTAAAGGCAGTATTTCAGTAGAGATGTGCCTTTTACATGTGTAAATGATTGTGGTTTCTTCTCCTCATTTGTTTAATCACATGGTTGTAAAAGCAGAGATTCAGTATATTTTTCGCTTTAGTCAGCTTCTAATATGTTCATTAACTCTCTGTTGGAGAAAAGAAAGCAGCTCACATCATTGCTCGGCTCCGTGTGCTTTTCCAGTCGGCTGCACTGAATCTGCAAATGCAACTTCACTCGTTATGGAAATTTTGTAAAAATCCCTTCAAAACTGGATAAATTGCCTCGACACAGCTTTAAAAAAAGTACACTCAAAGTCAGTTAGAAAGTTTTGTCTTATGCACGTGTCTTCATTGAATCATGAAGAAACTAATGTTACAAAATACTGAAAAGCTCTTTTGTAAAATGAAAATGAAAGCTACTGATTATGTGCTGTTGTACCTCAGATGATCCGATGGCAAACAAATGGACATCCTTTGTCTAATTATAAAGCTTCTGACGGACATTGCAGGACTTTTCATTAATAGTAGTATTGACAAAAAAGCTCATATAAATACACTCTGGTAGAATATAATTAATGTGTGAGAGCCACATCTTTGTAATGCGGAAGCGTATCCAGGGCCTACACCATCACTTATGCTGCGCTGGTTTACTCATTTGTTCAACTCACTTAGTAGGGGCCACTTAAGGGAGCACATAACAATATCAAATGGACTTAGTCAGCAGGCTAGGAAATGATCATTGCTCAAAACATCTCTGCAAGGCAAATAAACAGGTCCCTCTAATGACTTCCCATAAAGACATTTTTATATTTCTAGATGAGCCGGGGTCACACACGACCTGTTTCATGTGCTGTTGACTACGAGTGGTAATGTGGTACAGTGGAAATGGTCACGGTGTGCTAGTTTTTACTTATTTTTACCTCAGTGTACCCGTCGATACGACACCCGCTCTGTGTTTTGTAAAATATTTCCATTCACTCTCATCAATCTGAGGTCTCTACCATGGGACTGGGTTGTCACTAGCTGTGACTGCTACCCCATGGCCCTGTCTTCATCAAGCCTGTGAAAACATTTCCATTTGACTGGATTGGTGCATGTGTAGGTCAACAGGACGTTGAAAGCTTTTTTTCATCTTCACGTGTGTGTTAGATGTGTTGGATTTGCAACTGTTTGCTAACAAGTTAGTCTTATCAATTTAGAAGATGATAATACAACAGCTTATTTCCGCTGCTCCCATGTGGCCAACAAAATAATGTAACGCAGGTTTAAAGGTGCCCTGTACACTCTTAGAAATAAAGCTGCTAACTAGAACCATAAAGGGTTCTTTGGCTTGTCCTTATAGGAGAACCATTTTTGGTTATACCTAGAAAGGGTTATACCTAGAACCATCTGTTAATGGTTCTACAGACAACCCTTCTATGGTGTAATGGTTCCGCCTAGAACCCTCTCTGGAGGTTCCATCCTGAACTTTTCCACCTGCATCAAGAACACACCCAGGGGGTTCTACTGGGGGCCCATTCTATACTCCTAGGGTTTCATCCAGAATCCAACCAAAGGGTTCCACCAAGAGCTCTTATATATTCAAAGGGTTACATCTGGAACCTAACCCATGGGGTTCTACCGGTAACTTTTTTTGTGTTCCAAAGCTTTCATCTATAACCCCAAAGGCCCGGGAATGATGTGATGCAGCGCAAACCTAAACAATCGTGGGTCACAATCACAGTTTTTAGTGGGGTGTGGGCTGGGCTGTGGGCGTTCCCTCACAAAGAATTCTTCGAATGAAAATGGTTCTTAATCGAACCCATAGTCTTACAAAGAACCCTTGGAAAACCCTTTCTTCAAAAAAGGGTTCTTCAGAAGCAAATGGTTCCAGGTAGAACCTCAGGCCTTGAGTGAGAACCCGTTTGGAGCCCTTATTTCTAAGAGTGTACAGTTTTCTTAAAAAACAAATGCTTTTATCCATTATTACTCACTAAAACGCATTCAGTGTATCCTCGAGCTCCACCAACCGTCTCGAATGCATTTCCCTCTTTGTTAAACATTTGTAGGCAAAGTATTTTAGATACAGCCTTGTTTACTTGCGGTCTTTTTATTCACTTCCTCTGCTGGCACATTGCTGCATATCCTGCCCTGGTATTTCACCACCTGTTAATCAGTGTGACACCATTGGTAGGACTGACTCCCGCATGAATGTGGTTACTCTTGCGGGCATGAGATATACAAAACAGGGACTTACTCATAAAAAAACTCGGCAAGGAGCCTTAGAGTTACTTAATAATTGTTAAATACCTGTACATAAAGGACATGAATATGTTGATTCATCTCAGTCTTGGCTCATAAACATGCAGAGGCCGTATGTTTCTGGTGAGCAGTCTGTGGGCAGGAGCAATCTGTTATGTTCTGAGTGGCTGTTGATTCTTTGTTATCTCTGTGTTATGGGATGATACAGTGGTGAGTGACAGGATAGATGGGGGTCAGGGAGTGGAGGTCAGGCACCAAACACCGTGCACCTGGTTCACAGTTTTGCAGCCCCCATAACAAGCGTTTTTTTTTGATACAGGGCATGACCCATGTCCCGTGTCTATGATGTCTTCGAGCACAGATCTGCTCATTTCTGCTGTCTGATTTCCTGCACTGATACAACGCTGCAGCCTGTAGTGGCTTGCTTCCTGCCCACTGGAAAATACCCATTTTTCTCATTTATTGTCTCAGGTTGTACTCTCTCTCCAATCCACACACATTGTCCATCCCCTGATGTTGGCTCCCACCACCAACGCTTTGACTGACTGCCCAAATCCAGCTGATGATTCCTATAAACTGGAACTGATGCAATGCTCCTGTCACTCCATCTGCTTTCTCCCTGTAGGCTGGACCCACATCCCAAAGGCTTTATCTTCCAGATTCTCCAGCTGGTGACCCTTTGTTTTAGACTCTTCCCTTGTACCTGCTCGACTCCCTGCTCGTCTGGCTGTGCTGAGCGATGAAGATTCCTCTGTGGTGCCTGGTGGTGCTGCTGGCAAGTCTCTTCACCCCTGGATGCAGCGACTGCCAGGGGGAATGTGTGGCCTGCGGTGTGCTCCTGCAGCAGCAGCAGCAAGTCTTCAACACCATGGTGAGTATTTGTGTGTGTGTGTGTGTGTCATTGTTTGTCGTCGTGAGTCACTGTTGATAAGAGCATCCGCCTTGTAGTGTGTGTGCCAATGTGGGTACAGTGTCACCCTGATGGAGGTGTGTTTGTGTTTGTGATTCTCTGAGTTATTTTAAGCCACGATAAGAGCTTCTACTTAATTTGTTGTGCACTTTGTTGGCCTGTGTATTAGGGAGTTAATATGAGGGTAGAATGATGTGATTATAGTGGATTTCTTGTGCATGTGTCATGTTAGTCGAAGGCCTAAAAATTGTAACAAGTAAACATTTTCTGTCAATTAAAGCGAAAAAGCCTCTCAACAAATCTTTAAAAAAATATTTTCAGGTTTTAAACTTCCAAACTAGAAAGGACCAGTAAAATTGAATAAAAGAAGAAAATATAAATAAAATTATATAGTAAAATTATACATAATAAAGGGAATATCTTTCCACTAGAATATAAATAAATAAAATGTTCCATACTCAGTTGGAAAATTTGAGTGAACTAACATTTAAATGAATGATAGAGCAGCCTTCGTTAAAGTTGGTTTGATTGCCCAGCCATGCTAGCAGCTCTGTGAGGCTGTTCACACTGGTGCTTTGAGCTAAATGCTAACATCGGCATGCTAACATGCTCACAATGACAATACATACAATAATGTGTTTATCAAGTGCAATGTTTAAAGGTGCAATGTACGGGATTTGGAGCATATCTGCCTCCACACGGCTCTTACCACGGTAACGGCTAGCAAGCAGCTAACAGTGCTAAGAGTTCAAACTCCGACAAATGTGCTAACAGAGCTAACAGTGTTTACATGAGTAGGAACCATAGGGTGGGCGCTCGGCTTCAGCGACAACACCGTTGGTCAAGCCTACATTTGGGGAGACATTGTACTAAAACATTTTTTTTAAACTCATCGTGACACTAGAGGAACTGGATCCAAAGGGTCCTTAAGCTTGATTTTCAGGGAAAGGGGGTTGAGCTAAAATGAAAAAAATACTGAGCTGCCCAACAGTTGGCATTTACATTTCAACCAGACAGAATTGGTGTTATTTCTGTCTCATAGTGGAAGAGGGGATTATTTGCATGTGCAAGTATCTACGGCACTTGTGTAATGCTTCGTGATTAACATGAAGATGCCAGCCTCGGCACTGAGAGAGTGCGATTGCTCTCCGAACTCGAACCGAAACCCCAGTGCAGCCCACAATCTCATTTCCAAACAGTGCGAGACGCAGCGGGTAAATGTCCGTGGACGACCATGAATAGCTGTAGAATGGCTAATTTAGCTGATAATGATGCAGAGAAAGACAGCTGGGACCTTTTGGGGAGTTGTAATAGAACTCTATAATTGACTGCTGCTCAGTATCATCAGCCCAGGCTTACATTGGTGACTGACACATTTTATCAGTTCCTCATTGTGTTTGCCGCTTTCCCATTGAGCCACAGATGGAATCCACTGAGCAATTCCATTGTTTCCCTCTCCAGACCGCAAGAGTGTGTGTGTGAAGCCGCCGGTGTGTGTTATAATGTCAGGACTCATTGATTTATTAGTGCACACACCTACACACTCGTGAACGCGTCCACACATGCACCCAGACATACACACACACACGCGGAGCATTTCATAGCATCATCCCTTCCAATGACTACACTCATAGCGCAATGCTAATCTTAAGGGTAAATGCCAACTTTTGTTTACATTTGTGCTAATCATCTCTGCTACAGCTATTATTTACATAATTCTGAGCAGCTTCTGCATGTTGTCTTTGTATATGAATTTTCCTACTTTCTGTAGAGGCCTTTTGACTTTATTTGACGGATGGCAGAACGTGTGACAAAGGTCCCCCTCCAGACTTGATGTAAGGAGTCTAACCTTGACATTATATTTAAGTACCAGCCCTGAACCTAACTCTCCTGACAAAATAAAGCCTTTGAAGGTTCCTCACTACGGAGGATTCTCACAGCCTATTCATCCTCTGGCCCTCACAAGTATATAAATACATCACTGCGTGCGTACACACACACATCCCGTCTCACTCATAAACTCCTTTAGATTGCTCCATTGATCTGACGTGGAGAATCCCCTGGTGTGCTCATTTCATTTACGATGGATAATTAATTTCCGCTGATAGATTCACAGCGGAACTCCCTCTTCTCCCAGTCCTTTGATGTGAGCAGGTTTTCCGATAACAATGCAATTTATCTCATTTGTGGAAGATTTGACGAGTAAATGGGATTTGCTTCTTACCTCAAACTGAAATTTAACTCGGAGGGCACGGGAGTTCAAGGAAATGGAGTAAGGAGAGATGTGTGTGCATAAGCTGCAGCCTGTTTACCCTGTCTGAAGAGAAAGTAGTGCATTGTGGTTTTCTATGTTTAAGGGCATGAATGATCAATTCAGTCATATTTTAAGTGAGTCAGCAGGTGAAAAAGTGTTTTCACCAAAGACAATCACAAAAATAAAAACCAGATCACTGATTAAACAAACTTTAAATGTTCTTCATACGTCCTTACCTCCTCACTGGTATGAGGACTGTGAGTGTTCAGGCATGACGCCGGCTGACAGGTGTGATGATAATCACAATCACATAATAAGACAGGAAGGTCATTAGAACTGCAGAGAGTCAGTGACTCAGCTCTGACAAGCTCATTCTACATAGAAAATACCATATGTCATTCAGTCAGGTACACTCTCGTCATAGATTTTAACCATTTATTGCAACAAATGGAAATACAGTTAAACTTGGCGATGATGGCTCCGCTCTTTGAATGCTCCCCGGATTAGCCAGCAGCTACCAAGCCAAGACGAGGGAGCACCGAGCAACAACCCCCAAGGGTTTACAGGAATGAGCCGAAGTACGTTTTTAAAATACATTTCAACCATTTGCCATGAAAGATGAACTCTGAACTAGAAAAGGGTGGAGGCTGGGGTGGAGGAGGCAAAGCTTTGCCCGCAGTGTGGTCTGTAACAGCGTAGGTGTAGAATGAATCAGTGAGGAGGGAGTCGTATTTAAATAAACCTCCTTGAAGTGAGAGTGGCTGTGATTGGTGTATGGCCGATTGGAAGCTTTAATTGGCTGGCTGTCAGCTGGTTACAGCTGGGGGCATATGACTTCCGTGTCCTGCATGAACTTACGCTGGCTTCATTTTTAAGACCAAATACATCATTACCAGAAATTGAAGAGCCAAACTGAAAAAGATTGGACATAATTTACCTGCTGTCCTTCAAACTGATTTGCAATTTCTTCCAATTATGTTCTGTCAATCATTTTTGCAGAACTGGATGTCACATTTACAAAATGATGGACGTACGCGACTTTTCATATATACGCCGAACACAGCGGGAACAACGCCCAGTAACTCCCATGACACATAGGCCATCCAGGTCAGGAGACTACTCTCTCAGCCTGGGTCTGGTTGTAGCCTGCGGCAAAGTAGTAACACTTTTCAAAAGAAAGAAAGTTCACTTCAAAAAAAGGAACTGCATGCCATAAATGATATGCTGACCTTGGACAATATGTTCATAAATGGCAATAATAATGACAAACCCACAGAGAAATAATACTGAACTCTGCAAACTACCTCAGCTCCAAGCAGCATTTTAGCAACTTTCAGCTAATTGTTTGGTTTCACCCGTGCTGCATAGTACGGCAGAACCTGACTCACTTGGAACCGTGTCCTTTTGGGTTTCCATTAGAAAAAGTTGTGGATAGTACCTGGAACCTGGTACTTTATTTTGGTAAGACCTCGGTCGGGGTTCCAATTGAGCTGAGCCGATACTAGAAGGTGGAGATCAAAGAGAATTGTCCCATTCCAAACACCCAAGCTACCAGCAATAGCAAAGGTAATTATTTATTTACTCAACCCAGATTTTTACGAAAATGGCCGCCCACAAAACTTCGCGTTACAATACTCAGTTGTCCATGGTCTACAGTACGTACACTATGTACGGGGGTTCCTCGATCTGGTTGACGATGAAAAGATCCAGCACAGAGTTTTGTGTTGAAGATGATGTCACTGCAGTTTGACATTGGCATTGCTACGACCGTCAGCTATCGTAGAATCCCACCTACACTGAGAGGTTACTATCTGCAGTGAGAAATGAACTAGAGAAAAGCACCATGGTACAAGTGGAGCCGAACCATGCAGTGGAAGGGAGGCATTGGTGGAGCATTTAGCAGCTAAAGAGACAGTTTCTCAAAAAATGGTGAAGACCAAAACAGAGCTAAACCATTACGTTACACACCATCAGGTAGCCGAAACTCCAAATGGATGTTAATGCTGCTACATGTCTGCTGTATGTGTGACAAGGCTGGAAAACTTGCAAATACTTAACTTTATAAGAGTGTACTATGTCAAACGTTATATTCAGCTTTCTGTTGAGTTTAGCCCCCAAGTGGACATAAAAAAACAGATTAATTCAGCTTTAATTATCTACATTCAACCAAGATAATAATAATGTTGACAACTATAATAAAATCTATTTGATAATGAACTGATCACTCTCAATAGGCTACGATGCTGCCATGGTCTGTTATGCAGTATCTTGGTGATGTATAAAGCATCAAAAGATCAAGTCTGTCTGTGTCCAATCACTTGTATCATGAGTCTGTTGGGGATCCTGTAATGGATTTATGCTTCTAAGGAATAAAAATGATGTATTCCTGGCTAGTGACAGTTTAAGCCTCACTGACATGGAGTACTTGCCATGGCCACTATGGCCACCTTGTGTTTCTTTAGGTCTTCAATTGCTTCTCAGGCTTTAGAACTGGTTCCTCTTCAAAATCTCCACCAATGACACGGCTAGAAACAATTTCAACAATCTGAATTTTTGATCGTTCTCTGGATTGATAAATTCAAGTGGATCCTTGAATGCTCTGCCTTGACCCGTCCCTCTCTCTTCTCCCTCTGCAGGTGTGTTTGTTGGAGTGTGAGGGTCACGTCTCCTCCTCACTTACATGGAAGGTGTGTCAACGTGCCATGAAGCTGTCCCGCCATCCCACACTGTCTGAGGGGGGCGCTCTGTTCAAGAGAATCGGAGAAGAGCTGGAGCTGACCTCTCTCGACCTGAACTCTGACAGTGAGCTGCTGCAGTCCGCAGCCGCAGAGCGCTTCGCGGAGGGGGAGCGGGACGAGGCGCCCTTTGAGCAGCGCAGTGTCCAGTATGACTCATCGCTGCTGGAATCCTCCGAGGGGGGGGAGGGCCTGCTGGGCCCGGATCTGAGTCTGGCAGACGGCGAGAGAAAGCCAAGGGAGCAGAGGAACGTGGGGAGTGACGGCCAGCAGGAAGGGTTGAGCGAGGATGAGGGCTCGGAGGCCGTCACCTTGTCCAAACGCTTCGGCGGCTTTCAGAGGGGGCGCCACGGGTACAGGAAGCTGATTGGCTCGCCCATGAGGCCCCTACAAAAGCGCTACGGCGGGTTCATAGGCGTCCGGAAATCCGCCCGCAAGTGGAACAGTCAGAAACGGGTGAACCAGCTGCTCAGGCAGTACCTGGGCATGAGGAACAGCCGCAGCGGCAGGCTCAACAACGCCCCCGTAACTCGGGTTTGGAGGCAAAACCAACTGTAATGTGTTTCCGTTTGACCTCGCACCCCAGTTACCTCAACCAATCACATTTTCATCAGCTCACTCACACTTTGAAGAGCAACGTCGCCATCGTCACCAGAGGAACAGACTCCGCCATCTTGCCGCACCTCTCTCTGTGTCTCTAAGTAACGAGGAATGTTTTTTGACCGTGATGTCCTTCGTATCAAGCACATGTTCATGCCATTCTGTGAAATAAAAGAATTAGAGAAGTGCAATCGAATATATATTTTTGTGTGTCGGCATAATAAAGAAAAAGGGCCAAATGAGATTGGAAAAATGGTTCACCGCGAGCTTTTCACCAGAGGTGAGACCTGAGGGCGGGACATTTAAAATCACGCTGAATGCACTTTCATGCATGTGTGGATGGATGCTTTGTTTTGCACTCCGTGTTATGTGAGCTGTTACTAATGTCCATCTCTCATGTGATGGACCTACTTGTTACTACATAGGTTTCCCCTTTTTAAATGGTATTTTGGGACGAAACAAATCACAAACAATTATTATTATTATTTCAGATTGTTCAGTCAGATGGTTGGACACTGCTGAAGCACAAACTGTTAATTGCTGATAAAGGAATCAAATTTTCTGCTGAAGGAACTTCATTAATTAAACACAATGGATGGGAAATTTTAAATTTTTTAATTTTAAATTAAAAAAATTCCTCAAACTCACTAAAACTCTGGATCTATCCTAAAAAGAAGCATTGTTCCCATTGCTTCATTCTGAGATTTGACAAAATAAATTAATTTTTCCTTTCTATTGTATTCTAATTCTGCACCATTTGATGGGGGGGGGGGGGGGGGGGGGGGGATATCAATGTAAAGCTGGCAAGTGATGAGTTGCTCTTCCAGGAAGCAGCAGGTTAGCAGGCTCACGAGGGCTCCTCTCAGTGGAACCATACTGCCCTCTAGTGTTTCTTTGGATACTGACTGCCATGTCCTCAGTAAGATTTCATGTACTTCTTTGGATTTTTCTGCAATTACAGTGAAATGATAACTAACATAAGATGTCAAACATACAGATACACTTGATTTATGGCTGATATGTCCTTCCCACTCGAACTGAAAGAAAGTTCCTGAAAGACAGAGAAACGTATTATCGCTCATTCTGACATTATTAGTAGTGTCTGTCTATTAGCCAAACATCTAAGGGACTGTACACAAATGATTTGAGTGAGGATGGGGGCTGAACCTTATAGTTCCCCTTTTATAAAAGCAAAGCCTCCAAAGCAATTGAATTAGTAGAGTTAATTTCACTATTAAGAACAAAACTAAGGTAAAGTGTGGAGAATTGACTCTTCGCTAAGTCCCGCCCGCAAACGCCAACTGGCTAATCATAACGTAGCGTGGTTTCAAATGTTTTTCATGTTGTTAAATGCTGGTTAAGTGGATTTGGAGCTCCTCCTGGTTAAACGTTGCATAATAGTGATACTCGTTATCCGGGGCGGTTGGAAGGAGATACGTTTCTACATAAAACCCTGTGGAGCTAACGTTAACGTACAGAAGCTATACTGAATGTATACACAGGCTGCTTTAGCGTTTTAGTGATTGTAACAGTGAATAAAGACTTATAGGAACAGTGTTGTTCTGTCTGGATCTCCAGGTGATGTGGTGGTTCACTTTAACTCTGTGATCTGTAGCTTCAGCTTCTATCTTTATTTTTTTTAACCTGTTTTCACTGTGGAATCAGTTTGACATGCTGGATATATCCTTCAAACACAGTGTAGACCTTTCGGTCTGCTTCTCTAGGAAATCAATTTCTTTGCTTTTCAAAAAACTAGACTATGTCTTCAGTAACTCTGACAGCTTGACGGAGTAGCAGCAGGGGGCGGGGCTTAGCGACAGGTCAGTTGTAGGACAATTCAGTATACCTAGATTTAACCCATAACATATGATTATATCAATAATCTTACAGCCATGAATTTGCACCTTCGAAGTTCCATAGTTGTTTCATAAATTGCATATCCTCCCCGCACGCAGATCCCAAATATTCCAATTCTATTTCATCTAATCATTTTCGTACAGCCCCTAACTTACCCTGCAGCTCTAGAAATGAGGGAGCAAAAGTTAGAAGTGAGGCGGAGGCGTAACCTCCCTCCACCCGGGGACACTTGGTCATGTCACTGTAGTCCAGAAGTGCATGAAGCTGGAAACTAGCAGGGCCGCTGGGTGTGTATCGCACTGTTGGATGAGAGAGGAGGTCTAAGGGACACCCGCCCTAGAAACCACCCTCCTAATGTCCCATTTAAGAGCAGGGAGGAGGAAGGGGAGGGGGAGGGGGGGTGTAGTGAAGTAAAAAGTGCATGTCAGCTGTGGTCATTATTATACAGAATAACACATTTATGCTTGGGTGAAAACATGTTAATTTGTCCTGCCCATCAACACGTTTCCCTCCACTTGCAGGTCACATCCATTCTTTTGCATCTTAATAGCGTTTAAGTGTATATTCGTGTTTCAATTACGAGGTGTAATAACGTATGAGTGCGTGGCTGATTGCAGTGTGACTGTGCACATGCATGTGTGCGATTCTCTGTCAACCCAACACAAAAAAAAATGGAACTTGTGAATACAGTGTACATTTCAGACTACATTTCTAACATTATACCATTGTTCTGAGTCTTCATACAAAATGTGTATAGAGAAAACTACAATAAAACAGTTTGCTATTTCTTTTGTGGACTGTCATGCAGAAGGAAAAAACAACAACTACCAAACACTTTTCAAATTCTCAGTGATTTTTAATTTGTGTTTGACAATATATTTCCTCTTTTTTTAATTCATTTTTTTTATTGCTTTTACAAACTCATTTGCCTAATGCTAGTCCCACTGCCATGACTCCATAGCTTAAAAACCATTAACACTGGTCGTATGCCAACACACGGGCAGGAAGGAAATAGGAACTTGGTTGAGTCGAACCAAATGTAGCTTATTCTTGTGAGTTTATATTCCAACAAAGTGCCAAAAAACATGAATTAATAAAAACAAAGAATCTGCCCAATACACGGGCGGAACAAGACGATAAAAAAAAGAAGGTATAAAATACTTAACTCAGTACGTAACTCAAAGCACACAATATAATGTACATCATAACCACTGTGTAACCACTGGAAGAGAGGATTGGAATAAAGAAAACAGCCAAGTAGCAGTCTAATACAGTGGAGCTACAGGGGCAGTAATATGAACCTTTGGATAAAGTAGGAGAGTATTGTAGGCTTAGCACATCACATGGTCAAAGTCAGTCAACAGTTAGCACCATCGCAGACATCACTTTTTAGGATCAAGTTACAAAGATACAGAAAAGTCCACTTGCATTTATTTAGGAAAGGAAACAAAAAGATTGAGACTACATCCACACTAATACCTCCATGCCCACGAGCGTTTTAGCACCATTTCTAGAAGTGATCTCCGTCCATACTAACATGCACGAAAACACATATTTCAGGAACTTTCACGCATGCTCGTCGTATGCGTACCGGTGTAAACAGGAAGCAGACTGTCTACTCTGCGGTTTGAAGAACAGCGATGGCGAAAAGTGAGACCAGAGATTTCTTAGCTTGGACCTGTTAAAAGGAGCGTTTAGGAGGATCCAATGTTAGGAAGTATGTAATAAGTATCAACTGAAAAATAAGAATCAATGTGGGTTTTTTTCCTTCAAATGAGCCGTTTATCTCTATTCTGTAGCTCAGAATGGACAAACCAAAGATACTGTTTCACATTGCTTTGGATCGCACCGTAGTTACAGACATTTGGCACACGGGAGAGAAGTTTCAGTCGGTTGCAATCTGCAACCTCACTACTAGGTGACGCCAATGACTATATACACAAGGCGGTCAAGGTGGTGGAAAACATAGATAGGGTGAGTTGTTGCCAAGCACACGCCGTTCCTTTTCTTCTGGAAACGGGTCACGTGCACAGTTTAATTTGTGCCGGATCTCGTCGCACCAGGATCCGGGACCTCTCCGTTTTTCCACCGCCCGTGTGTCGATACCTATTTGCGCGGATCCGGTAGCCTACCCCTCTCGCTGCATAAAAGTAAAAAATGATCACATGATTACAGCTAAGCAGAAGTGTTTGTGCTGTGAAATGGTGAAATGAAAACGGCTAAATCGGGGGGGGGTGTCAATGGACAGAACTCAACATGGTTACTAAAGCTTTGTTTATATGGTTATACGGAGTATGTACGGAGCCGTTTATACTCTATGCAGTGCATTATTTTCCGAAACGCCAGAGGGTGTACAAACTGTGAAGAATCAAAAAGTCCACGAGTGTAACGCAGAGATTCGCCAATAGACTGAAGGTGTAACCGGCATACAGCCGTAAATCAACCTGCACGATGCAGAGGAGGGATTGTAATTATCTGTAAACTCATATCTCATGTTCAGGGACTACTTTACTGCCTTCGTACAAACCCTGTAAAGAAAGAAGACAAGTATTAAAAGCATCATAAAGAAACGTAAGTTGAATATCCTGTAAACTATTTGATTTGGCTGCAAAATATTGACTCAAATGAAGATTTCTAAGACCCCCTGATTCTAAAGCATTTAAAAGAATTGTCCTTTGTATAATCCCGTGACATGTAAATAGTGCTTTTATCAGTGAACTATTTGTCACATTCACGTGATCGAGCTCGCCGCGCACCACCGGCCAGGTTTACTTACGGCAGCAATCCACAGACAGAAATAAACCGACAGAGAGAGATTTGCACTGTACATGTGATAGGGAACTGACCAATCAGGGACGGACACATTGTGACTGATAAGAGCCAATCAGGAAGCGAACGTGTCTGCGCTTTCAAAATGCTCCATTTTAGCAATTTGATAGCGTCGGAGTAGCGTGGACGTAAAGGTAACCAGGCGTAAAACCTAGCAGAAGTTATGCGTTGCAAAATGAAAACGTATTAGTGTGGATGTAGCCTGAAAGAAAACAAACCACAAGTGTTGTCTTTCTTGATGGCTCTCAGGCCCTGATTGATATCCTCTTTTTGATAAAAGTCTTTTTTTTTTTACCACTCATCCATCCATCCACGTCTTTGTTTCTCATGCTCGCTCGCTCTCTCTCTCTCTCTCTCTCTCTCTCTCTCCCCGTCACGCAGCAGTCTTTAGTCGAGGAAGCGCTGGCAGGCCTTTTTCCAGCGACAGGCGGTGCACCACTGATCCTTGCGCTCCACTCCGTACACCTTGCGGCACTTTTTGGCCTCCCCACGACCCTTCCTGCAGATGCAGAGACACAAATCATGTGGATGAGAAGGGATGAGAGAGGGCAAAGGAAAGGAGAGGGCACTGAGACGCACGCTTGATGTGAGCAATCTCTATAAAAACATGAGACTCAGGGGAAATAACAAATTAATAATAATGGAGAGAAGATTGAATCAATTTGATCTTTCCTGGCCATGTCATGGAAATGTGATTTCTCCAGACAGTGGGCGATAAAATGACAACCAGGAGGTGACAGATAGTGGACAGATGCTGGAATCATAACAGAAAGCAGCAGAAGGATGTGAGGACCCAGATCAATATAGATTATTTACACTCCTTGTTCAAAATATATGGAACCTTCTTGATAGCGGTCTCCTACATCTGAACTGTAAAATAATATATGAAAACTGGACATTAACAACAGCATCGCCTCACCACTCAACTGATCAGGTCTCGTTACTATAGCTGAAGGAATCTGGTGATAAATCAATTAGCCAATCCTCAGAAAAAAGAACACATTGATAATTGTTATAATTTAGTTTGAGGATTTTTCAAGGATTTTTAAAAATATGTTAAATATTCCCTAGTTCTTCCCTATCTTCAAATTTTTGAGTGTTAGTCAGACAAATCAACACATTTCATGACGTCATCTTGGTATTTCGGAAACTGTGAAGGACATCTTCCATTATTGTCTTTGATTTTATAGACCAACTGATTGATTGATTGATTGACTGGTTGAAAAAAAGATAAATCAAGAATGAAAATAATCATTTTGATACATAGACTTGAATTGGACAACAAATACATTTATGTTGCTCTTGTTTTCTGGAAGTTCAACGAGTTTGCTTTCAAGAGTAACTTCTCCTCTTTTTATATTTATGTATTTATAACCTGACCCATGATCTTTTCCTAAACCGAACCAAGTAGCTTTGTTGTCTAAACCTAAGGAGATTCATGGCTGGGCAAACCTCTCCCACTTGTGCTCAATTTCTCTCACCAGTGTGGCATGAAAGTGGGATTAGCAAGCCGAGCTAGCTAACTAGCCAGCCGCTAAATGATTAAATATGAAACAAATTAATGCTTCATCCACACACTCTCGTCACAGCGTAGGAAAGCACTTTGCTATCACCAGATGAGTGACAACTTAGTTCGGATCATTTCCTGTAACCAGTGTAGCATGAAAGCATGGGGGAGTTAGTAAGTTTAGCTAGCTAACAAGCCTGCCGCTAAATAAGGGAGATCATACAACTTCCTCCACATCAAAGACTCTTGTAACAGCACGTTGCTATCGCCAGATAATCTATCAATCACAGCACAGTATTACTAGCCAGTACAAGCCAATCACAGCACCGTAGGGCGGGACCAGGCAGAACACTCTTGGGGCTGAAAAGATAACGCAGTGTGACAGAAACATTACCTGCTACACATCAGAATGTTAGCATGTAGCTCAAATCAGTGCTCTGCCTAACAACGTACGGCACAGAGACACACGCGTGGCTGTAGAGTCTTTGTGGTGTTTGAATTCTAAAAGCAGGTAAAAAAATAAAAGAGTTAAAAGTCAAGACCTCGAGCAGGAACAAAGCCTCACCTGAAGGAGCAGTGAGTGCGGGAGGGAGACACACTTATTGGCTGCAGCCTGTTCTGTTGGAGCCACTGTTCCCCGACACTGACAGACCGACAGCGAGGTTTGACCACCTAAAGAGACACACAACCACAGAGAAAGTACAAAAGCAGAATGGAGAATAAGTCGTGAAAGAGGCATCAAATGTGGTCATTTCATTTCCCTGTGGCCGGCATGGTTGCTACACAAGCATTCGTGGCTATGTTCTCTAGATTAGTCAAGTCAGGCTGTCGGGCAGGTAAACAAACAGACACATATGAAGACATAACAGGACAGAAGACCCACCGGAGTGTTACTGTGGCCAGTGACGGAGGTGGAGGGGGTCCAACCCTGGCAGCCGGGGCTTCTGGGGGTCCCAGATACCTGGACGGGGCTACAGGCCTGGATGGAGTAGAAGAGAGGAGGCAAAACATGATTCCTCTTAGAAATAAAGGTGCCGAAAGCTTCTTCCTGATGGGCTGAGGTTCTACCCAGAACCATTTGACAAACCACAATCCTCCAGCTGCCATGACACCCACGCAAACACAAGTGCTGCTCCATTAGCAGCACTGACCCAAAATTCAACCCACCCTCGGCAGGACCTCCCCTCCAGATTCCTGCATCCCTGAAGAAATGTGGTCCAAAGAATGGACAGAGTTTTACATCTGTACCACATAAAAACATGCACATTTTTCAAAAAGTTTGCAGGTCGAGTCAGTCCAAAGTGGGCACACGTCTACATATGGTCCTAACCGGCCGTACACAACCACACTGGGAGATTCCATGTCGTGTTTTTCTGCCTCTTAAAGGCTGGAGAGAGTCTAGTCTCCTTGGGGGAGACAGCTTACTCTCTCACTGTCACAAAGCATCCATTTACAGACTCGGCGGTACAGGGTAAATGCGGGTCACCAGCGAAATGTGCTGCTTTGTGATGCATAAACAAAGTAGTAGCTCATTGGCTCGTTAGAGTGGGTATCTGCATGGGGAGAAGGGGGGGGGGGGGGGTGGGGGGTGGGGAAGGCCCTATGAAACAACACGACAACCAGGCAACATAAAAAAACGCGGCACAGAGACTCCTGTAAAATTGAGAGAATGTCCTTTGAGATATTTATATTTAACAGGAGAAAATCCATACACTCCATTTTCATTTGCAGCCTGATTTCATGGAAAAGACGACTGAATTTGGGCGACAGAATACAAATCCCTGTATTCGCACGCTGCATCCATGTCTGACATTGAATAATTCATGCTAACAAGAGCTGGGCTGTCTCCTTTTAGTCGCTCTCAGAGCTATCGCCGCCCACAAAACATTGCTCGCTTGCAGAGAAGAACTCTGGGAAGTAAACAATTATTTATTAAAGTTAGGGATCTTAAATGCCAATGCTAAAACGGGTACTTTGTGCCAAAACTCAAATAGACCGAAAATAAATCTCTCATATTAGATGGGTTGAGTGTCTCATTGGAATAAATTTCAGCCTGCAAACAGCTTTTAACATTAACAAAGCCTTGAAAAATCCCCATTCAAATCGGGACTAATTACATTATTTTCGGCTGGTTAAGCTCCGACACTGCACTGATCAATCATCTGCTCAGTCATATGAAAAGGAAAAGTAATATTTAAAACATTATTTACCAGCTGTGAACCTATGTCATCTGTTATTAGCTAGATGTGACTATATCTTAATATCATATTTTTTGAAGATAATCCACATAATGATCCATTTCAAAGAAAGGAAAATATAACTGTTGTAACAATTTCCTGAAACTGCATCCAGCTACGGATTCATATGTTATATTTGCACAAAAACGGAGGTGAAAAAGAATCACATGTTGTGGTGTGAAGTGGGTTATTAATCGGGGACTATTTTAGGGTTTAGAGCTGGTAGATGGCTTTTGTCACCTCTAGACAGAGCCTGGCAAGCTTTTCACTCTTTTCTAGTCTTTATGCTAAGCTACGATAACTTGTTACCCCTCTCGTTATTGAAATGTCAAAAACACTCTTAGTATTCACATTTTTTGTAGAAATAGTGTAATTTCCAAATGATCCCGATCAGTCAAGAGGACTTATTGGCTCAGAAGAACTTATTAATTTCCCTTGTGCACCCACTGTTCCTGCCAGTACATTACAGCCATCACAGTCAGCAGGCCAAAACTCCTCGGAGACCACAGAGCAACGCGGCTGCACCCACCTGATAGAGATGCTCTGAGTGGATCTGCCAGAAGCTGCTGGGGGCCGACTGGCTGAGCGGACTGGGCCTGCTCGGGCCGGCCCCGGAGCTGGAGTTGGACCTGGGTCTGTGAGCTGGAGAGATCTGGAGCCCAGAGGGAGGAGGGGAACTGCAGGAGGCCCAGCTGAGATGGGAGGACGAGGACTGGCCCAGAGCTTGCTGGGAAGGAGCCGGACCTGGAACTGGAGCTGGAGCCGGACCTGGAGCTGGAGCCGGACTTGGAGCTAGAGCTGGAGCTGGAGTAGAGCTGGCGTCCACAGTCTCACAGGAGATCTTGGTGTAGTAGAAGTCCTCCTCTCTCTGGGACTGATCTGACCCACTGCTGTGTGAGGCAGGCGGAGGGACGGACCAGATCAAAAGTGAGAGTTGTTAACTTGGACCTTTACTGAATGCAGCAGTCGCTGTGGCCCAGATAGAAAAAAAATCTCAAAATGTTTCAACACTTCCTGTAACTAAGTCAGAGCACTCCCACAACCTGAAAATTTGATTCCCTCTTGTTTTTTTAATGTTGTTTTGCAGCTCAGAAATGTTCTAAATGGCTGAACTGTCTGGTTTACACTAAACCTCAGACTACAATGGAGGAGTGGCTGGAACCCTAGGATGTCATATTCCTACCTCTATAGCAATAGATACACCTGAATTACTATTATTATTATATTGTATTCTTTCAACTAAAGACAACAATATTGCAGTTTAAACGTGATTAAAACATTACATTTTGGTAATAGTGATGGAACTCAAACCTCTTTTTTGGTACAGACTGAAATGTGTTTGTAAAACTGTCAAGTACTTAGTTTGTAATCTTGTTGACTCATTTTTAAATCGATGAGTAAATCTACTTTCATTCATTAAAGAATTGTTGCATTGAAAAATCCTCTTCCCTATGTGCCATGGCATGGTTCATGGTGTTGAGGTGGAGCCAAAACATTGTAGTAGTTCAGTAGTTATTTTAGTAATTTTTAGCTAAAAGATAGAAAGCGGCTGGAATAAACAGGACACACAATTTTGTGTCCATTTTTTTTCATTATTTGAAGATATTCGGGGGATGGGGCCCGTATGACGAAAACCCCGACGCAACGTCGGCAAACGTGACAGCTGCAACAAAACTTGGAAAATAGCGATATGGGATGGGGGAACTGAATTTGATGAATTTACTGTTAGACCCCTAATGAGACAAGTATTACACCCGCGGCCCCTCCGCCTCTCTCTGCCGCTGGGACGAGAGCGGGAGCCACCTTCGGAGACGGCCCGCCGCAGCTGTAGCGACTAGAATTCTTTTCTTTTTTGTCAGTGAGACATAAGGTTCAGCCCCCTCATTTTCTTACAGTCCCTAAATTATCAAAAAAGTATCATTTTGGTGTCTGAACCTGAAGTCAGGCACTGCAGCAGCACCAGTATGGAAGCATTCCCAGCATCCATCTCTAATTGGGGATGCAACTGACTGTATACGCGTAAATCCAACTCACCCCAGATGCAGCACACGGATGTGTCTTTTCATTCCAACTGAAGACGTGAGCACCTTGCCACAGCTGGGCCACAGACACCTGTACACACCTCTGAAAGAGCTCTGAGAGAGAGAGAGAACACAGGTGAAGTACACGGACGGGAAATCAAGAGAAATGCACAGAAAGACTCAAAGTCTTCCGTCACATGCTGCCTTTGCTGGTTCTAAGGGCGCCTGAGGTCTCCACCACACGGCGCTGAACCTTCAGCTGTGACCAACGTATGCAGCTGCGCACCTTTGGCTTCTTGGCATTGAGCTCCTCTCCCTGCTCCAGCTCCATTTGCAGGCCTTCGTCGGGGCTGCTGTCCATCTCCGTGACGGACGGCGAGGGGGCGGGACTCACGTTGCCGTGGTCCCAGCTCCAGTAGCCGCTGCTGCCGCTGTCGGAGAGCTCGCCGCCGCCACACTCCATGTCAGCTGAGGAAGACGAGCCAGCTGGAAAAGCAGGAAGTCCGTTCTCAGAAACTCCTTTTTTACCGAGTGACCTCTCAACACTATAAAGATGTGAATACATCTAAACACGCCACCATCGTTGTCCTGCCTGATCCTCAGCTAAACAGGTGACTGTGAACACATGCTCTATGGTTTAGGAATCAGATATTGTGTGAAATAGAAACTCTGCATTAGGGACAGGAGACAGCAGTGTGTTGTCCCATCGTCTCTTTAAATGCTCTGTTCCATGTTTACTGCTATTTTGTTTTTCACCTTGCCAAAAAATCTTTAATTGCAAGAAATCTATTTTTTTACTTTTTTTTTTACTTTAATCAAAGTTTTAAAGGGAAAGTAGACCCAGTAGTAGCTACTACATCCGTCTTGCATGTTTCTTCATTCAGCTTCTATCTATCGGAAGCACAGCAGGGATTTTCACAAGCAATTCCTCTTAGTGAGACTAAGTTTTCATATTTCAATATTCATAAGCGATAAAACACAACTTGCTCGATTCAATCCACTCAGGGGCTTTCATGGTTTCTTGGTCTGTTATGACCAGCAACTTATGGTGGCTAATGTTAGCAAACTTTAGACAGATGCCATCGTTCACTGGCTTTAAAACTCTTCTCTACTGAAGAGGAGAGACTACTGGTGAATAGGGTAGAGATGAACTAATAGGTATCACCATTAAACTTCCCCAGTTGATAACTTATATTAAGACAATTCTTCTTTTTATTCCAAGTAATAATGAACAACAATAACAATCTAATTTAGGAGAGGGTATTTTGGATGTTATGGAAGCAAAATGTACTGGTGCATTAAAAGCAATGACTTACGACTCTGTATACAACAATTTAGCGTTCAACATTATATTACTAATGCAACAAGTAACATTATGCAGCTAGAGTTACAAAGTCTCGTTTTAAAACAGCAGAGAGATCAACATCTAAACAACATGAATTTTGCTCAAAGAATGTTTTCTGGGTCTGATAATAAGGGACATTTTGCATATAAGCTTATATTTGCTTCAGTCCACTGTTGGTTTTACTGCATGCAGCAGCTGCACAAATATTCTTTTGTTATCTATTTTTTTCTTTTTGTTACATACTGCTTTTGTTACTTACCACTTCTTTTGAAATCTTGCTTTACTAACAGAGCACATGTACTGACTACAGCTTTAACAAGGCTGAAAACGAGGTAATACTAACTAACAATAAGGACCCTTTATAAAGGCTTTATAAGCTGTACTGATGTCTTTGTGAGAGATCAATCATAAGACATTATTAATGCTTATTTGGTTCACACAACTACAGACTTGATAATGAAATCCCTTTATTAATAACTTATTAACATGTATTAGTGCATTATTATCAAATAGAGGAGGTTAACCAACCTGGCAACCCAATATTTTTCTTGGCTATGGCTTATAAATGATCTAATGATGATGATGTTTACCATTAATGAAGTCATCAGTGACAGATGCTTTATTAGAAAGCGTAAACAGCTGGACACTGGCGAGGCTGTGTGTTGGTATGAGGTGAGACAGACCTGGTCCGGGATCTGTCTGTGGAGGGCCCTGGACCACGGGGCTGCAGGACAGACTGGTCAGAACCATGGCCGCCATGATCTCGTCCATCTCCACCGACTCTGGGCTGCGGAAACTGGACGCAGCAAACAAAGAAAAGTCTCCTTCAGACTCCTGGCGTGTGACGAGGTGCAGCCCATCACACACCGTCACCTGCATCCCTCACCAGTACGGGGCCTCTCGGCTCGCCGGCCCGTTGCTGAGGTGCATTGTGGGTGCCGCGGCTTGCGAGGAAGCAGCCCGGTTGCTCCAGCCTCGCTCGGCCTCCCTCTGCGGCAGCTGGACTGATGTCGTGTTCTTGCGATGCCGGCTCTCCGCGAACGCTTTCTCCACCTGCGCACACCACTGTGTGTCCACCTTTGGTTAGAAGTAATGAAAATAAAGAGCTCCTTGTTAAAAAAATACGGCAGCAGCTTTTGTTCCAACACTACACACCCAGGCAGTAAATGAATGGAAACAGACAGTGAGTAACCCAGACTCTCTTTCAGCCTTATTGGGTTTACATGAGTCTCTCTGTTGACCATGAATAAAGCAGTTTAGGGAATATTTCCTGTCCATCTGTGGCGTCCTGCCTGCAGACAGCACAATCTGCCCGTATGACAGTGGGAAAAGGATGTGGGTGCCAGATTCTGACCAGGCGGCGCATTACGCATAATGCAGGAGGAGGAAATCATCATCCATTTGAGGATGCTCTTTCCTTTTTCTGTGGCTTACTGAGATGTTCCTCCTCCCATCATCAAAATATGAGTCATAACCAACATATTGCCTCCTGGCGACTGCTATATTTACATGTGTTTATCCAAAACCGTAAACGAATGAATAGATAGAGGGGTTGGAAGTGACGTGAATTGGGAGTCCCTCTCTCCGTCCACTCACCAGGGTCCGCTGCGTGTCGGGCCCGCCGCCGCGCGTCGTTGCCGAGGCGCGGGCCTGCGTTCCCTCCGGGCTGACTACCGTCCCGCCCGGCCCTGCTCCGGCTCTGTCCTCAGGTCCCATAGCTGCCACGGTGCTGCCGCACACAACTGAGGGGAACTCAGCTGGATGTCACACCTCCCTGCAGACGAGACACCAGGTACAACATGAGATTAGAACCAGTCCAAAATATCTGACTGCACCGACCAATGTTTCAACAGCAATGCAATTAGTTAGTGTTACTAACTCAAGGCAGATTTTTAAAATAAGTATGCCCAGCAGAGGTCGAGATATCCTGATGGGCTCCCCTAGCTTCAAAATCACTGGATCCTACATTTCCCACAATGCAACTCCATAGCATCTTTCATTCGAACCTCTCCGCCTCCCAGATGTCCACTTCTTTCGAAGCCCACACCACTGACATTCATGTGTAAAAGTGCCCGTTTAAATCCACTTTATATTTGAACAACTTCCCTCTTAAAAGCATTAAGCCTTGAAGGTTAAAGGTTATTTCCAAACAGGAAGAACCACGGCACCAAATGATAACCGTTAGGCCGTCTCTGATGAATGAACATGTTGATCGAGAAGGTGAGCGGTGAGTCTTGATCTCTCTGCCTGACAGCGCAGAGCAAAAACACCGCAGGGGATTTTAAAAATGATTGCAAACATTTGAAGTGAACACAGACTTGTGAGCGTTGAGCTGGTGCTGCAGTTGTGTTGTCTATTCTGATAAAGTATGCGACTGATAAGGAGTTCCGGAGACGTGATCTGACGTTCACTGTGACCTGACGCTCATAGAGGTAAAATGGGGGTAGTGCTGCATTCAGGGCACGTGGGAATAATGCTGATGAAATGGTCAAATGGCTCAAAACTTTTACTAAAAAAATGTACTATGCTTGGAGTATTATGTCACTTTAAAGCTGTCAAACTCAATGACTGGAGACACATTTGAGCTCATGTTACAGCAAATAAATTGGAAGAAAAGAATAAGTAATTATTCAATCCCTGGCAAAGATGCCAAATAGTTTTGGCTTTTTCAGTTTTATATTCTTGTGAATTAAATATAAAACAAAAAACTTTGCAGACTTGCTACTAACAGATAATAATACAAATAATAATATATAATGTTTATTTTGGTGATTATGAAAATGACCATGATTATCTGTTTGTTGTACAGTATTTGTTATTAATATGAATATAATGATTCAAATACATTAAAAAACACCAAACACGACGATAAACTGTCAAATAACTCTGAAATAGTCCTGATACTGTGTAATATTGTATAAAGGTAGCCGTGTCACAAAGTGAATAGTGTACACAGTCGTTCATGTTAATAAACTGCACGTTGTTTACCTCTCATTAGACCGTCGTCTGACTGTTTTCAACGAGTAACGCTCTCTGTGCACCCGAACGCAGCACAAAGCCCGATTTCCCCCTTCACATTTGCACCAATCAGCGTCGGGCTTCGGTAGTAAACAAGCGCCACAGTCTGGGCGGGGGAGCCGCCGCTCATTGGCTGAGCTCTGCGTTTCAGGCACACACCTCCTTTCTGACAACGTGTGCGGACACGAGTTTTGCCGGGGGGATTGTGAGCCGGACGGGCAACGCTGCTGCAAATAACCGCACTTTTGAACGCCAAAAAAAAAAAAAAAAAAAACACAGCACGGTGAAATTACACTCGCCACCCATCATGCAACAGGAGAAGGAGGTCGACAGAAGGGATGCAAATGTAGTGTGTGCTGCTAAAATGAACACAAAAACAATAACGTCACCCCCTCCTACTGATTTAGTGGAGGCGGATGCGATCAATTTATGGACGCATAATAAGAGTTTACACGCATTTTAATACTACAACATTAAAAATAATGACGTTATAACATGGGTTATTGCAAATGTGCTGTGAGTCGCACGCGGTGACAGAGCTTTAAATGACGCAATTCGCACTTTCCCAAACAAATACAGCCTTGTTTTTTTTTCTATAGCGGTGGTTATGATGCGCTTTATGATACTCACTTGAATATAAGTCAGAGTTTAATCATCCGTCAACTACAACACTGATCTCCACCCGGCAACGCAGATTGAGAGCAGGAGAAACACCCCCTTCGCTCCTCCCCCCTTCCCTCCCCCAGCTCAGCCGCTGAAGGAAAACAATATTTTCTACGCTGCTTCGCTGCAACGCACCAAAACATATCCGCTTAGAACATTAACCACAATGTATTTTTTTTTCTTACTCGTTCGGTGGAGACCTCGGTCCTGTCCGTCCCGTCACTGAGCTTCAGAAGCCGGTCGTTGCTGCTTGGCTGGCTGTCCCGCCGCTTGCCGGCTCTCCAGTCTGTCAGGGGGGGTGGGTGTGTGGGGGTTGGAGGAAAAAGGGGGTTGGTTGGTCGGATACGCGCCCTACGTGCGTCTGTTTGGCGACCCAATGCCTGCGCAGTGGCAGCTGTGTAGAGCGCAGAGACATCGACCACGAGCGCGCGCCGTGCACAAAAGGATGATGTAGGTGAGGGGTTACCAGAGCAGCAGCAGCAGACAGCATCCTCACTCTCGGTCTGTCTCTCTGTCTGTCTGTCTCCCTTAAGCACATACAAATCTGAGCTTTAGAAATTGGGTTGACGGTTTGGATTCTGTCCTTAATAAAGAAAAACAAGTGTGCAAAATTAGATATTTCAACATGAAATGCATTGCATTGAAAATACACAGAAGGGTTCAGCATATTTATTTCCCCCACACAATTTCTATATGTTTTATGGAGATGCTACAATGCAAATATGCAGTATATGATATCCAATATAGACATAGTACCAACATGGATCAAATATACCACAAACTACCACACGATCACTCAGACATTCAGCAGTAGAAGTGCCAATAGAAATATCATAATAGTGGTATATACTAAGGAATATGTGCAGTGTAATGCTGCTACTAATATGACGCAGTGAAATAACTATATGATATGATTATATTTAAAAAAAAACACAGATGAGTGATGAAAACCTTTCATGCATCATTAAAAGTTGTGATCCAATAGCTCAAAACGAATAAAACTGCTGACACCACAGTTTATACAGCATGTATCAACCCCCAACATCACATGATAAAATGCCTGCATGGAGATCATACACAATTTGCATGTGTGATTCCAACGTGTGTGTGTGTGTGTGTGTGTGTGTGTGTGTGTGTGTGTGTGTGTGTGTGTTTCCGTGTGTGTTCGAGAGACCGGATTAGTGCCGGCTGTCTGCAACCCTCTCCACCAGACATCCAGTCAGCAGGGATTTTAGGGTCTGAGCACCGACACACTCAGACACAGAGAGAGAGGGGCAGTAACCCAATCCTAGTCCCAATCTCATTCCTAAACCAGACAGAATATTTCATACATTACTGACACCATGTAAGCTTTCCTCAGGCCTTCTGGCATGCGCTGACTGGTGAGACAGACTGAGATTGAAATGATAAACAGATAATGATTGTTCACAGCAGCAGTGTTGATAAGACATTAATATGTCATTGTACAATAGGTGTAATAATTTTAAGACTAGTGGTTAGCGGACAAGTGTCGGTTTAGATGGGTGGTAGTGTTGCCTACAGTTTAGATGAAGTCTAATTTTAGGACAGTACAAATTGAGATATTCTCTCATTGGAAATAATCCCGCCTACTCTCAACGTATACGCGAGATTCTTAACTGATCGTCATAGCAACGCAAGAAGATCATCTTCAACGCGACACCAACGTGACATGTTTGCTGACATGTTTTCCATATTCACCGTCTTTGTTTAGCATGTTAGCGTGCTAACGTGTTAATTAGTCTTAAAAACAAAGTACAGCTGTTCCTGATGGGATTGCTATTAGTTTTCTTGGTATGAGTGACACATTAAAGACTTGACACAATGATGAAGTCGGTGGATTGCCAAAGTGATTAAATTAAGCCTGAGGGGAATGTGAATGTTTGTACCAATTCCACGATAATTGATCCAGTAGCTGAGACAATCAAACCTAAATATTTAAACCTCACAGTGGCGCTTGAGGAAAAGGCAAGGGACCACAAAAAGGCAGATTCAAGCCAGATTCATCACATCTGGGAACCATGAACATATGTACCAAATCATTTGATACATATGTTCATGGTCCAAATGTGATGACAATTCATCCAATAATTGTTGAGACATTTCACGAAAAAACAACTCTGTCAACCTCACGGTGGAGCCAGAGGACAATCAGGGGATCACTGAAGTCAGTCTGGTTCATCCTCTGGGGACCTGAAAATTTCAAAGCAATCCATCCAATAGTTAAGAATTCAGTCTGGTCCAAAGCAGTCGATCGGCTGATGTTGCCATCCTTAAAACAGAAAGTGTCAAAGCCCCTATACCAGCTAGTTACTGAAAAGAATATTTACTGGTACAGGAAGCATATGTTATTCAAAATCTGATATACACAGTCACATTTTGCATAAACCCATTTTAAGACACCCAAACACTTGATATTAATCAATCAAAGTTTGGAGAAAAAACATTATTACATTTATATGTTTATTTCAATTTTGACTTCAACTTAAAACTCAGCTCATGTGCTTCACCAGGGCCGTGGTGGAGTGGTTTGATTAGATTGAGTGACATTGACCAAACAACCCACCTCATAGTATGACGCTGAGAAAATAGTGCTTCTAATGTACAGTGGCAAGGGAAGCAGAATCACTGACATCAGTGTCTCACTTGGGCATGCTATATAAGGACAGCTCAGCAGCTTGATATGGCAGTGCATGACACGACAAACTGGTATGATAAGAACGACAACTCGACCCTACTTTGAAGCTTTTCTGACCTTTGGTTCACTTTCAATGCTCAGGGGCCACTCCCATCTCTACTAGGAAGAATGGCTTTTAGACCGTCTTTGTGTCCAGGACAAACAGACCCACGAGTATCAAGGAAGTCATACACGTTTACAACACAATAATTACTGCAATGACTCACAGCTGGTTATAAATCGGCAAAGTGTCCCTTTAAGTTTCGTGAATTGATGTGATGGATTACAAACTTCAAGCCAAACTTCCGCTCATTTATTTGTATATGGTACAGGAGTGGAAACCAGTGGCTGCCAGTAGTGACATCAATAATACATCCCATAATCATTAACTCCTCAGTAATGCAGTAGTTTGAATAAGGCTGGCAAAAATATTCAATGTAACATGTTTAATCACCTTCTTGCCGAGAGGTAGATGAGAAAATTGATACCACTATTATATCTGTTTATTAAATTTGAAGCTAAAGCGAGTACTGTTAGCTTAGCTTAGCATAAAGATTGGAAAAGGAAGCTGTAGCTTCATATTTAATAGACTCATATGATGGAATCGATCTTCTCGTTTAACTCTCAGAAAGAAAGCCGATTAGCTTATTTCCACAAATGTGGACCTAGTCAGTCAACATGATTTCCGCTAAAGCAAAAAGTTTCTGTCCTTAAAAATGTTCTACTGCATTCTACTCAGCTCCATGGCAAATTCAGAATCCAACAAAAAGAAAGTCTTTAGACGAAAAGTTCTTCCCAGATGAATTCAGAATCCATGAATGAGAGACTTAAAAAAGAGGTTCTTCCTTGAGGAATGTATTCAGATGAGTGAAGACTGATGTGACATGGTGGGGTTGGTGGCTCGAGCTGGCAGAGGGCAAGGCCAACTTTCTGTCCATTTGTCCATTTGGGACAATGTCAAGAGTGGAAAGTGTGTGTGTGTGTGTGTGTGTGTGTGTGTGTGTGTGTGTGTGTGTGTGTTATGTGGTGCTGTGTGTTAGTGTTCAGGACTGGAACTGGTTGGTTAGGTGGTCAGAGCTTTGGGTCTGTCTAGTGTGCTGGGAGGCATGCTTCTATGGTCCCTCCATGGTGTCGCTCCTGGGTCTGGAAACGTCGATGAGAAAAAAAGCGTAAGTGACGCATTAACGTTTGATTGAACATTTTGTTTTCCAATTACAGGGAACTCACCGGCGACTCCTCCTGTCTTTGTGTCGGCGTTCCCGCTGGGTCCTCCTCCTCCATCAGTCTGTCAAAGAGAAAGACAGAAAAGGTTCAAGGACAATAGGGACATAGCTTGTGAACACTATGTCCGTAAGGTAAATATGGAGCTGCCGGTTAGGTCCCTGGCAAAAGCAAAGGAAAGTAACAACGACTGGAGTCGAACAAACCAACAATGTTTCTCGAATTGATTTCCTCAACATCAGAAAGACTTTCAGGAATCTAGCTGTAACGTTTGTCTCACTGAGTGAGAGTATGCTCCACATCCCTGCGTCAAGATGAAGGGCTACAATTTGCAGCTTTGATTAGGTTTCGGGTGACTCAACAGACACTGATTTGTTGGTTTTGCCCTTTGTGTCTCGTTGTTTGTCCCTCTGCTCTCCTGCTAGTTACATGAGTCAGACAACGCTTGACTCAAACCGCATGCTGTGCCATGATATTGCATTACAGCATACATAGAAAAAGTATGAAATATGTTACTGCTGATTCCATACGTCATACCCAAAACGTTTGTCATTCAGGCTGATCATATTCTAGGAAATAATGGTCATGATGTAGTCATAACAGACTGATAAAATTCTTTCTAATGTTTCACATAATTAGACATTTTAATTGACGGCCTAATCTATTTCCATTAGTCCCACGGGTTTGCATGGTTTGAATCTAAGAAGGCCAGAAGTGGCTACAGTACCACAGCCTCTACTGTCCTCCTTCTGATTATCATCCGCTCTTATTTGGCAGCGACTGAACTGCAACAGATACTACATTGTGATATTGAAGGTTGAAGGTGATGTTGCACGAATGGAGCGAGCTGTTAAGTGACAGACCGTTAGAGAAAGAAGCGGAAACAGAGAGAGAGAGGTGAGAAAGAGTTACCGTCATTCCGACATTCACGTCGTAGGCGTTGCCAGTGTTCCTGTGGATAACAAAGAAGAAAATGAGAGGCTATCAAGTGTTACGATGATGTGCCACATCTGTCAGTTAAGGGGACAAAGGTGCATACAGTTCTATTTACATATGTGGATTTGATTTATGGCTCAAGACTCTTAAAACGCTGTCCGTCTGCAACCTGTTTTCTCTCTGTTTTTTTATATTGTATCCTTAATAACATCCTGGTTCACCAGGTCCTCTGGTCTCAGTCCCCTGCTCTACAAGTCTTTGTGCCTATAGTTCTGCCGTCAGCCACTCAAAGGACTTGAAAACATCTCCTGCGCATTTCCAAAAAATGCCACACTGAATTAATCATTGGCCTTATTCGTTTATAACAACGTTTCCAGCACTTATAGGTTGAACTCGTGAGATCTCAAGTCAGACTACTGTCACCTTAAAGTCTGCATTGTATTACTCTGAAGATGATGCCCATCTCTGGGGATGAAAGCCAACCCAGCGTGCCTACCATCCCTACTGGAGCCATTGTCCTCCTTCTCTGTAAAGAACCAAAGGCAAAAAAAAGTGGGGGCATCGGATATGTACCGAAGAATTCCTTTATGCAACATGTGTCTTAACTCAATCAACGCACGTTGACAGTGCTGTGTTCCCCTCCTTGAATTAAACAAACAATTTACGGGTTATGCCTGTCCATAACTGACGTCCCAGTTTCATTCCTCTTCAGTGACAAACCAGCAATGGAATGTACAGAAACAGGCTGCAGAAGATAAGACACTGGTATGTTCGGTGAGACAACCGCAGTAATGGGCGTGCAAACACACACACACACACACACACACACAAAGATCTTATTGGGAAGAGCAGCGCTGTTGAAGGTTAATGATCCAAGCCCAGCCCATTTGGCCTCAACGCTCTCAAGTAAAAATTATATCTGACAGCTACTTCTCTCAAACAGGCAACGCCCTTCATCAAAAAAATTCCCCATCAAGTCCAACGAGTCTTCGGCTCTGTGCTGCTGAAAAGTGATGCATAGTTATTCAAGCCTTTTTATGTCCGGGGAAGGAAATAAATGAATCAGCCGGCGCATTGTGAGGCAAACAGGAGAAGACTTGTTTTATTCTGGGCGGCAGCGTCGGTCACCATTACTCACACCTTGGGTGACACTGCTCTTAACTCCTTTCACTCCCTTTGAGTGACAGCACAGAGAAGAGCAATCGATCAAACGCGGCTTATGTTCTACAGTATGCTGGAGGAGGGCGCGACACTAACACACTCAAGTTAATTATCAGTTTCCCTCAATAAACATGTTTCCCCTCACCTTTGACAGCGGGCGCAGAGGGTGAGGAGAGTGACGCTGAGGATGAGGAAGACGATGAGGGAGATGACGCCCACCTCTGGGGATGAAAGCCAACCCAGTGCACTTACCATCCCAACTGGAGCCATTGTCCTGGTGTTCTGAAAGAGAAGGGCAAAACGCAGCAAAAGGTGTCAACAAAGTACAGGATTACAGCGTCAAAGCAAAACTCACAAGCAACCAAAGTGGCTATCAAATATGTGGAATTAACATTTATTTCTTCAATAAGGTACAATCTGATGATGTCCAGTAAATATGCAGCATCTCACATTTTTTCATGTTCTTTCAAAAAGACAATATAGCAACAGCAAAAAACCCCACAGGTTTCACTACTTACATTGTATGCTGCTTGACTCAGCGGTAGCTCTGTCACTTACTGCTGTCAGTCACTCAGCTGCCGTTGCTTTATGTGGCTCGCAGCAGGCAGGTGACTCAGGGAGGGACTCGTCTCATTGGTGTGCTGTCTGTTGAGAAGGAGGCGCTGACAATGAGCCCATAAACGGGCCATTGTGTGTTTTTTTCTGTCACTAAATCAACTAGCAAACAAACCAGCGACAGTATAGTACATGTCTGAGATCAACTTCCTTAATTAGCATTCTCCTGGGTTCAATGGGAGGCTGCTTCACTGGGGAGTGAATCAGCGGTTAAACCCTTCAGGAATTTCAGTTGTTATTTTAACACGAGCCCTATTTTTAGGCCTCTGGTCGAAAATTGCATACCCATACTAAAGAGAGTGTATTTCTGCAACTACAAGGTCTATTTTAATAATTTTTTGATTGTATAATACAGGTAACACTTGGAAGATGTGCTGATATGTGTAAATATTGTGTATATGTTACTGGTTAATAACATATTTTCACATATGGCACAGCTCAAATTGAAAAATTTTCAGTTTCGCCTGAAAAAAAGCACTTGTGTCTAAAATATTACTTGAAATAAGGCCTAAAAATGTTAATGGCATAGCCAAAGTCATAGCACAACAGGTTTTTACAGTCTCTAAACTGATTTGACTTTGATTGAGTAAAGCAGGCCAGCATAAACCAAGCAAAGGCATGCAAAATTCTCATTTTTGGAAGCAGCAGTTGCATTGCCGTATTCTAATTTTATATACTATATAACTAAATATTAACTATATATTCACTTTTCTTATCACTGAGTGTTATAATCCTAATAAATCAGTTTGATACCATTTTGAATAATTTTGAGCAGTTATGATGTGTCATATCTGTCATTCATAACAATAAATGGCTCATAATGTGTATATGTGACCCTGGTAAGGCCTGTGATCGGCCGATTTACAAGTGTGAGACCATTTTAGATGTGGGATAGTCCAACGGGAGCCATGCGGGGGTGTTTGAGAATCTCCGTTTCTCTTTACTGACTAAAAATCGCAAAATGCAGGGCAAACCCCCCTCTCTACATGGATTGGTCCACCTCACAGAATCGGCTGCCATTTTGCCATTAATTCCGCCCGCGCATTGATACCAGTCACAGTCATGCAGCACAGGATGGAGGACACATGAGCGTCGAAATCCGTTGGAATAAATCCATTTTACATCGCCAAAACCGTCAAAACGTAAGTTTTTTTACCCAATTTATTTTCTCGTGACCAGTGGCTGATGTTGGCATGTATACCCATAACTTTTGAGCGGTTTGAAAGAGAGTAATTTCGACGCCGCTGCTCGTTTCCGGGTCGAATCACGAGCTCATCCGAGCTAGATGTGCTCATCCGCCATGAGCGATCCGTGCTTCGTGATGAGAGATCATACAAAGAGCACAGTTCATCGATTTTTGGCCAAAATTGTGGCAAATCTTCTAGATATCTTCCAGATATGATCTTAGTTCATGTATAATTGTGTTTTGCAGTGTGTAAAATGGCTCCCATGGTTGTTTCGCCCAGAATCTCTTTGTTACACAGGTATTATTATTTTTTTTAAAAATTATTTTATTCCTTTCGCAAAAGTGAATTGTACACATGTACACCACCCCCCCGCCCCCCTCTAGCCCCCTTTAAAGGGGGCTCTCGTGTACAAGAAGTTTTAACTGATAACTGTACCAGACAAGAAGCTCTTTCACATTATTCTTACTGTTTGAATTAACGTTATCACATTTTTCAATGACTAACTTTCTCTCTCTCAATATCTTGCCCGATATGACTTTTCTATTTTAGTTTCCATTAGGCACTGGTATTAGTGTCACCTCTTATTCACCTTGTATTTATATTCTTGTATTTAATCTTTGTTTACTTTTTCTATGTTTTTTTAAAAACTTTTTTATTTATTTATTTACCTTACTCTTATTGCTATTGTATTCTATTATGCACTGGTGTCCTTATTATTTATTTTACACTAAATATTTGTTATTCTATTGTTCATATATATGTTCATATTTTTATTTTATTGTTTTTTTTTGTTGCTATTCTTCTGTTGTAATCTTCTCGAATTTCCCTCGGGATTAATAAAGTTCTACCTTATTTTATCTTATCTTAACTGATTGTTACACACACTCAAAAATCAAGATTTATTTTATGATCATTAATAGCATTAGGTTCATTCCCTAACATAAAGTGTGCTGTCTAAAGAGAAGGCTGGCTGGCAGTGGGATGATAGAGAAGTCCAGCTTGGTCTTCTTCTCCAGGCAGACGCTCCATGAACAGGGAGGTGAAACCAGACCTGGTACCACCTGTGGGAAACCAGGAATCCCCGAAGAGCACTGCACTGGTCAGACTGAGGACAGAATGCCATGATATAGTTTAGATGACGGGTATTAGTTCATTAACTAGTGATTGTATCATAGTGGTGAACTATTTAAAATGTGTGCACATTCAAAGACACTCTGCACACTCGCCCGATACTGTAAACTGAACAGAAGATGGAGTCAAAGCTACAACCCAAGCTGGAGCATAAACCTATGAATATGATGACAGTGTCATCAGTTTCTCTAAAGAGACGTCTATTGTGTTTTTTATTAAGGTTTTTATTTCATTATTTTGTCCATAGCTGATATGACAAGTTCTGCTGGCGGATTTAATCAACTATATCAAATTAAATCTGTAAGCTATAGCCAAACTACAACATGAAGCTTTGCTTCTTTCAACATTTATTTAATCGTATTCATGATGATTTGGTGTCCTCTGGTGGCTCAAAGGTAAACTGCATTATTCAAAGTTGTAAGTGGATTAACGGCATAGATGTGCTGTTGACACGTTCTGCTAATATATACATTGTTTGAAATGATATGAATTACATTTCATCACAGGCCCCCCAGACTTAAGAAACTCTGAGGTGACCCACCGGTTTGTGGATCCTGACCTGCACCAGGTCTTACAGAACAGCTCTGGGGCGATGCTTTCCATCTTGAATCTCACAGAAGAAGGTGTTGGAATGGTCTCCTCCTCCAGTGGTCTTGTCACTGAGCAACAACTTTAGCCTAGCTTCCATCCTCTGCTCCTCTGGTACAGCTGTGTGTGTTATATACATACTTGTTGTGTCAGGACTGTTACTAGTTCATTCAAATGCAAATGTCCCGTTTCAGTCCAATGAAGAGCAAAGCTCCACCATCCTCATCCACCCCCGAAGTGGTTCTGGATCAGCGCTCCTATTAGCGAGGATCTGCAGAGAGGATGACTTGATCAGGTGCTGACATCGATGCCCTCTGTGTCGGAGCGGGATTAGTGGAGAAGAAAGACTCAGCGACTTCAGCCATCCTGTTTGGGACCCCAGGGTCAGGCCTCGGCGGGACTCTGATCAGGATTTGATGCTTTGATCAGAGAATCGGTCGTTAATCTGTAAACACGCTGCTCTGCTGCATTTCCAGGTGAATCCAAGTGACCGCTGCCACCTGATGCCCATCATCCCCACAGCGTACCGCAGCAGAACACCACCTTCAACGTGTCTCTCTCCACCGTCACCATCATAATGTAGTCGCTCAGCTGATGTCCAGCAGATCCTCACAGAGCACTCTCCTGTTGGCTCTGATACAAGAACCCTGTTGGTCAGGATCAGACATTCAATCTCTGCTCCGTCATTTCGGATCAAGTTGCCACGATTTAACCACGTTGAACTCATTACTTGAAGAATATTAGAAGGAGTCAATTCTGTGCGTAAGATGGGATTTTAGTTTTGACTCAGACGTCCTCATTCACAGTTGTTCGTTATTAACTGGAAATGATGACGTGTTTGTCTCTGTGGGGATTTATAGGTTTTAATTTAACTGTGCTGGAAGAGTTTTGCTGTTGTTTATTAGAGATATGGGCTGAAGCTTGTTCAGTAGATGTAAGACGCTGTTGATGTTCTCTGACTTAAAGCTGTGCTTCTGTTAGCTTCACTTTGTTTCCGCTACATTAATATATTCTCCTTGTTGAATAAATCAGCTTTATGTTCTGATCTCTCTTATTTTATTTTCAAATTTGGACAGAAACTCTTGATCATTTTTTGTTGAATTACACAATTATTTTGCAGTTGAAGTCAGAGCAGACGGTATCCTTGATGTGACTAAAGATGGAGTCACCGGCTCAGCAAGATTTAACATGAAATGCACAAACAGATTCACTGCAGGAGCCACTTTGAAGAGAGTCAACAGAGGTGTTGTCTTTGTGAATGATGCTGTGATGAAGATCTTTGTTGAGTGATGCCACACATTGTGCTACTGCTCGGCCTGCTTTAAACACTGACAGAGATTCCACTATTGGTAAAAGAGGAAGCGTGATGTGGTAAGATGCCAGCATGTGCACAAAGGCCCAATGCTGTGACGCCTGCTGCCATTGTTCTGTCTCTGTTGTTTCAAAGCATTTCATTCTGTTAGAAGCTTCTGCGGCTTCAGAGAAGCAGCATCTTGAATGGCGAGCACACAGAGCAAAGGAGGAGACCGTTTAAATGTTTAATTCCCACCTGTGAAGAGCTGTCTGAAAATGATTTGTTCCCTGGAATTCTGGAGTCATTGCTGTTTTTTGCTTTTATGCTACATATTTACTTTATGTTTCACTAATGGAGACGTGAACTGAAGGAGGAATCAGCTGCATTTCAATAATAGTGCCACAAATATTGAGCTTTGAGCTAAATGCTAATGTCGGAGTGCCAACATGCTAACAGTGATATATAGCAGGTGGTCCACATGTTAGTTTGCCGTGTTAGCATGCTAACTCTGCTAATAAGCACTACACACAATGGATGTCGCTTGTTGTGCAGGTATTTAGTCATAAACCAAAGTATTGGACAAGTTGAACTTCTGAAGTGGTGACAGTGCTGATGAAAAGTTAGAGGGTCACCAAAGTGAACATGAACGTGTGAAACAATTTTCATCAGTCCAATAGTTATAAGTTATACACACACACAGCCCTCCCAATGAACACTGTACTGTCACCATATTTACTTTAAGTTAAAGCATTGGTATGGGCCTTTCCTGCCTTTGTCAGTATGAGGCCCTGGGCCTTAGGGTTCTCCTTGCTAACACTCTCTCTCTCCTAGAAATGAAAGTCACACAATATCATTAAAATACTAAATACTTCAAACGGTTGTTCAATTTTTAACAAAAGCAATGTGTCTGCATCTGCATAAACATGTTTTGATACGACCAAAATGCTGTGAAAGTACGTGTAATATTGGCAAGGGACACTTTAGGAAGATTATGCCTATATTAGATTATGAACAAATTCATTGTAAGGGTTTATAAAACCCTATATAAATGTTTATATTTTAATATTTATTATATTATTATTATATTTATATAATGATATAGTATTGGATGTGGTGGAGATTATATATTATGTTTTCAATATTTACAATGCTTTATACCTCCATGCCAACAGTGTCTGAAAGAAGAACGTGAGTCCTGGGTTACACAGTAATATACCATAACTTTATGCACAGAACTTCTCTTATGTATCATAATGATTATAAATAGATTATAAATGATTATGTTACTAAAATAGGAATAATATCTGATCATCATCGATAACAAGCTACAGCATGAGTTTGTGGGCTTTAAGTAGAGTGACGTCACTATATACGGTTTTTAGCAGTTGTACGATAGGCCTACTATGATAAACGTATGAGGACTTATTTGCTAGCTGCGTAAGACAAAAAAGAATACAACAAAATGCGACTAAATGGAACCTCCGTAAACTAGCTGTTCCTCGTGACTTCCGGGTCATTTTCGATTTACAAAATGCTTCCACGCTGCCGATTTCAGGCACTTTTTTGGCGATTATAAGGCCGCAGTGTTGGTTCTCTCCGACACAAGCCACAGCCAAACCACGACCCCTTTCCGGCTCCACTTTCGCGCGAGTTCTTGAAGGGGCGGGCTCATGTGCTGTCACGGTGCATTCTATTGGACAGCTGTACGCTTACCCGCCAACTATGCAAAACGCGCGTGCAGAGTTGACCAATCGCTTGTTACGCTCTACTTGTACCCGGCGCGCAGTGGCGCGAAAATCTCCTCAGTGTGTAGTCCGACTGCAGCGAGGCGCTCACCGTACTAAACTCTGTAAACATATTCAAAGATTTTTAACGCGATAAATAACATCCCACCATGGCAACCGACGTCGTAGATGAGCGGGAGATGAGAGAGGCTCAGAGGGATTACCTGGACTTTCTGGATGACACCGTAAGTCCGATTTGTATCCGGTTAAACTCTTTGTTGTGGCAAATATATGAGAAACCATGCGGCCATAACAAAAGAACCGCCTTCCATTGGACCAGTTTGATTACTAATGTCACTGTTGACAGGTAATTGACGTCGGTTTGCTAAACGCTACATGGTACTAAGACGCTTGGTGCTACGACGCTTGGTGCGACAGTTGAGTTTAGTTCTCCGTAATCTGATGCATCTGTTCCCTTAAACCCAGTGACATCATTATCGAATTATTATGGGTTAACAATGGGGAAAACGTTTTATGTCCGTTTCCTACAGCAAGACCAGGGGGTTTACCAAAGCAAGGTCCGGGACATGATCAGTGAGAATAAAGCTCGACTCGTCGTCAACATCAACGACCTGAGGAGACGCAACGAGGCCCGGGCTGCAAAGTAAGGAAGGGAACTGTGTGTGTGTTTGTGTGTGTGTGTGTGTGTGTGTGCGTGTGTGTGTGTGTGTGAACTGATATGTTTGTTATTACCATGGCTCACAGTCAGCTGATCTAATTGATTCCCTTAATTCTCACTCATTATGATTCATTGCATATAATAACCAGTAATCAGTTTTTTTGTGTTGACAAATGTGAGCTGAGTTTTGATCTCTCACACTAACGTTTCTGTAGCTGCTGTATCACTGAATACACAGCTTGACTTTAATGTAGACTTTGTTTTTTGGTGTGTTATCATTCCTCGTTTACAACCACAAAACAGCCCCCAGAGTGAAAGTATATTAATTCCTCCTCGGCTCGCGTGTTTTGTCGTCTCCTCCAGACTGATGAGCAATGCCTTCGAGGAGCTGCTGGCCTTCCAGCGGGCCCTGAAGGACCTCGTGGCCTCCGTGGATGCCACCTACGCCAAGCAGTACGAGGAGTTCTTCGTCGCCCTGGAGGGCAGCTTCGGCACCAAGCACGTCACCCCCCGGACCCTGACCTCCCGCCTGCTGGGCAGCATGGTGTGCGTGGAGGGCATCATCACCAAGTGTGAGTGTGTGGTCCCCCCCCCCCAATTTTGGGCTCTACTGCTTTGTCTCTTGCCTTCATGTAGTCGTTTCACAATGCTCAATGTGATGTTTAGAAGGCTTATATCGTTGCCTTCTTCTTTAGGTTCCTTGGTGCGTCCTAAAGTAGTGCGCAGCGTCCACTACTGCCCGGCCACCAAGAAGACAATGGAGAGGAAGTACACCGACATGACCTCGCTGGATGCCTTCCCTTCCACTGCCATCTACCCCACCAAGGTAACTACACTATAACTTGATCTGTGTACTCATCTGACTGGAGCAGTTTTTGGCTCCATGCCTTTTCCCCTCCACACACATCACCTCCTGTCTTTCTGTCCCTCTCTCGACAAGGACGAGGAGAACAACCCCCTGGAGACGGAGTTTGGTCTCTCCGTCTACAAGGACCACCAGACCATCACGGTGCAGGAGATGCCGGAGAAAGCCCCGGCCGGCCAGCTGCCCCGCTCCGTGGACATCATCCTGGACAACGACCTGGTGGATGTAGTCAAGCCGGGAGACCGAGTGCAAGCCATTGGGACGTACCGCTGCCTGCCCGGAAAGAAGGGGGGGTTCACCTCCGGGACGTTCAGGTGAGACGGGATCAAGTGTGCGCCGTAGCTGCTGAGTTTTCCCTGAGGTCTTTGGTATTAATTAACCGTTTTTCTTGCTCAGGACCATCATGATAGCCTGCCACATCAAACCGATGAGCAAGGAAGTGTCCCCCAACTTCTCAGCGGATGACGTGGGCAAGATCAGGAACTTCAGCCGGATCCGCTCCTTGGTAAGACTTGGATCCTTCTAACTAATCGTAGCTCGCACCGGCTCATTGTGAGAATGAGCTCCCTTGTTAATTGAATGATGAATTCTCCCTTTTCTGTTTTTATTTTTTGCTCAGGATGTGTTTGATCAGCTGGCTCACTCCCTGGCTCCCAGCATCCATGGCCACGAGTACATAAAGAAGGCCATCCTCTGCATGTTGCTGGGCGGCGTGGAGAAGGTGTTGGAGAACGGGTCGCGCATCAGAGGAGACATCAACATCCTTCTCATCGGTACTGCCGTTTTTTATTCGTGCTAATGACACTTCAATTAAAATATATCTATCTATCTATATATCTCTTTTCCCAATACTAATGAGCTGTTCTGCTGCACTTTGTTGGTTAATCTCATCATGCGTTCTTCTTCACCAGGCGATCCATCGGTAGCGAAGTCCCAGCTGCTGCGTTACGTGCTTCACACAGCACCCAGGGCCATCCCCACCACCGGGCGGGGCTCCACTGGAGTGGGTCTGACCGCCGCCGTCACCACTGACCAGGAGACCGGTATGACACACGCATCCACGCTGGCGCGCAAATGTTATTAGCGTCCCCTTTAGCCCACGTGCTAACTCTCTGCGTCTGTCCCTCCCTAAGGCGAGCGCCGTCTGGAGGCGGGCGCCATGGTGCTGGCCGACCGCGGCGTGGTCTGCATCGACGAGTTCGACAAAATGTCCGACATGGACCGCACGGCCATCCATGAGGTGATGGAGCAGGGCCGCGTCACCATCGCCAAGGCCGGCATCCACGCCCGCCTCAACGCCCGCTGCTCCGTGCTGGCGGCCGCCAACCCCGTCTACGGCAGGGTGAGCAGCCGATCTAACGAGAACTCTTTGTCTTGATTTACTCTTCTCTTTTTTTTCTCTCTCTAAAAGTGTTAACCCTGCTCTTGTCTTGTGCAGTACGACCAGTACAAAACCCCCATGGAGAACATCGGCCTCCAGGACTCCCTGCTGTCGCGTTTTGACCTCCTGTTCATCGTGCTGGATCAGATGGATGCCGAGCAGGACCGCGAGATCTCCGACCACGTGCTGAGGATGCACCGCTACCGCGACCCCCGCGAGCAGGAGGGAGCAGGTGCTGTGCACGAGGACTTCTTAAAACTGCAATCTGTGTATTAAGTTGCTATTTGTTAAAAAATGTCCTTGGTGTTTCTTTTTTTTTTTAGCCATGGCTTTTGGCGGGACAGTAGACGTCCTGGCTACTGAAGACCCAGACGCTATAGTAGAGGAACACGAGGAACTGCAGATCTACGAGAAACACAACAACCTGCTGCATGGAAGCAAGAGGAAGAGGTACGCACACACCATCAACCTTAGCAGGGACTAAAAAAATCGTTTTTATCCTCGTGTACAAAAAACATCTGGTTGTCTGGTTTAAGAGAATAACTAAAGAGAGAAGTACTGTGTCCTTTGTCTCAGGGATAAGATTGTGAGCAAGGAGTTCATGAGGAAGTACATCCACATCGCCAAGGTGGTGACACCTGTGTTGACACAGGAGGCAGCCAATCACATCGCAGAGGAGTACACGAGGCTGAGGAGCCAGGAGCAGATGGGTGCCGACATGGCCAGGGTGAGCAGCAGCACGCACACGCCTTTGTATGCAGCGGTTCTATTGGGGATGTACAGAAGGTCTGAGCAGAGGTCTAATCACAGCAGACATTTAGATTTTTCTCTGACCTTGTCGTCCTCCTCTTCCTCAGACCTCTCCAGTGACGGCCCGTACGCTGGAGACGCTGATCCGTCTGTCCACGGCACACGCCAAGGCCCGCATGAGCAAAGCCGTGGAGCTGGAGGACTCGGAGGTGGCCGTGGAGCTCGTCCAGTTCGCCTACTTTAAAAAGGTTTGTCCCGCTGTGTCTGCTCAAGGATGGAATGATGTGTTTTTAACATGTGAATGGAGCTCATATTGTCTGGTTTCCTCCGCAGGTCCTGGAGAAAGAGAAGAAACGCTCGAGACAGGAGCGTGACTCTGGTTCAGAGGAGGAAGAGGAGTCCTCCACTCAAAGTTCACAGAAAACCGCAAAAAAGAGGTGACGCACAGACGCATGCTTTTGATACATAATTATTATAATTTTTTTTAAAAACTCTCGCAGCCATCATTGATAACACTATCCTGTGCGTCCTGCAGGGGGCGACGTGGTTCTCAGGGCAGCGAGGCCTACAGCCCGTATGACTTCAGCGAGGAGCAGGAGGTTCCTCAGAGTAAGCGTCACTTTTATTTCCCCCCCACACCGCTGTAGTCTGCTTTCACATTCTCTGTGACTCGTTCCAGACACAACTGAACATTCATTCTCACTTTAGCACATCTACTATCTCCTGTTCGACTGTGTTCTGCCTCTTTTTAAAAACAAATATATATTTTTAAGAGACTCACTCTTTTTTTGAAGGATGAACTGCAAATTAAATTTTTGCGTATGAACTTTGTAGCATGAACACTATTGAGGCTGACAGTCTGTTCACTACATTAAAAAAAATAATATGTAATCGCTAAGAATATCCAATCAACATGGTTCTTATAATCCTGGAGCACTGCCACTCTTCTCTATCCAGTCACAGTACACACATATATGGATATGCATGCAAATAAACAGACAAAAATTATTTTTATTTTCATAAAAACTATCTTATAACGTGTTAATTGCAACTTGCATGGTGTATGGCCCAACTTACTCAGAGAGTCAGTGGTGGAAAGTAACTATGGAAATTTATATTTGACATGCTTACACTTGAGTATTTCTATTTTCTGTTACTTTATACCTCTACTCAACTACATTTTTTAAGCTGTAGCTACTATTAACTTTTGCAGATCAAGGTTTTGCATACAAAACTTTTAAACAACTTGTGAAATATAATGCATTGCGACAGATACACCTGCCCATGGAACTAGGATAGGAGTAGAAAGGACATTTCCCTTCAAATCAACGTAGCAGGATTGTCAGAGCAGCGGCCATTTCCAGTGCATCGTTGCTATAGGGGGTTGGTTAACTTCCAAATAAGCTTGTGGACTCACTGAGGAGTGGTTTTGCAGTAACAACTAAAACAGTGTGTATATGAGTACATTTGAACAACTTAATTCTTTATCCACCCACTTGTCACAGCGTAGGAAAGCAAAACATTTTTGAGCTTAGTTTCTGTTACCATGTGTAGCATTTAAGTATTGTGGAATTAGCATGCTAGCTAGCCGACCAGTGGACATATGGCTAGTTAGCTAGCTTGCTATCTGAGCACAGAAAATGAGCCGAACAGCGAGCTGGTGGCCTACAGCAACGCTGGGTGTAATGGTCTCTCTTCCTCGCTCAGGAGAAGGACAAGCTAACGTTGCCTCGCTAACTAGCCAGCTGTATGCTAGTTAGCTAGCTAGCTTTCCGGCTGGTGGCTAACGGCAGCGCTGGGTCTAATTATCACTCTGTCTCGCTCCGTTACACCGGAGAAGGACAAGCTAACTATACCTAGCTAACCAGCTAGCCAGAGCTTTGTCCACTCATCTTCCTGGCAACCTCTGAAAACAGTTACATGTCCGTTCTACTCTAGTTCTATGAACCTGCCTGTAACAGTATATTAATTTGTTAAAATGATCTCGACCTCATAGATAACATTACATAACATTAAATTGCTTCTCACGTGTTTATACATCAGTTATGATAAATCTTAAAGTACCTTTTTTTTTTTTTTGATTGACCTCTTCCACCAAGGCTGAAAATAACAATGAATGGCATGCCTGTATAACGTGTAGTTTCAAGCAAAGCAGCCTCGGGTTCAAAGGATGGAACCCTTACTTTAAGCATGTATGTTCCCGACTGGAGTTCTCATGTTGGTCGTTCTGCTCTCTAGTTCAGGCCGGCACCCAAAAACCAGCCAAGCCCCAGCGGGAGGAGGAGCCCATGGACGCCGCGTCACAGGCTGAAGACTCGGAGCTCTCCGCAGAGAGGTGGGCGACGCATTTAAACAAACAAAAGTGTATCAATATATTCCAGATATGTTCCTCACGATCAGCTACTACTTGCTATAAATAACGCTGCGTTCCAGACAACTCGCAGGTCGGAATTTTCCCAGGTGGAATTTCAAACTTCCGACCAGCAGGCGTGCAAAACGTGAACAAAAAACACGGCTAACAGTGATCATCATCAAACTGATGTACACACAATTGAGCTCTCAGTAGGGCAATTTTTTATAGAAGATAGAAGGTAACTTTCAGGCTGTTTACCGTAACCGGCTACCGAATAACATTGTGACATATTTTAACGTCAATTTACATGCAGAACAGGTTTTACTTTATGACAGTCAGTGTTATTTTAATCATATAGATGCAAATGACCTTTACCTTTCAATGTGCACTTCCATTGTGACTTTACACAACTGCTTCTTCATAAAGTCAGGGTGGAAGGATTTGCCCCAAGTTCACAAGTAGGAACTCCAACTTTGAGTTGCGGTTCATTGCTGTTTTTCTAGGCGGAGGCCGTCATTTTTTTGAGTTGGCTGGACATGAGGATTATTCTTAGCCGCAATAGGAGACTTAATACTTGAAGAAACAACAACGATGTGGCATATGTCAGACGTGAGTAGCTCCCCGACAGCAGTTTTCTGTGAAACGTAATCCAATCCGTGCGCTTCCTTCACCAGGCTGAAGGAGTTCAAGTCCTCCCTGTTTGCCGTGTTCCAGTCCGCTCACGCTCAGTCGGTGAAGATGACGAACCTGACGGACGACATCAACAAAGGGCGCGAGAGCCTCTTCACGGAGCCAGAGGTTCGCAGCGCCCTGGCTCGCATGCAGGACGACAACCAGGTCATGGTGGCCGACGACATCATCTTCCTCATCTGAGGGGCTGACGTTGATTGCATGGACTTTGAGAGAAACTGGGACTTGTATTCAAATGCACATTCATTTTTTTTCTGTACCGTCATGCATCCTTTGTTTCATCTCTTCATGTTGCACACGCAAAACGCACCCTCGCATGAGGTACCGATGATGATCTCAAACTGTTTATTGTCCTGATGGATTTGGATCCACTGTGGTGCAGATTGTTCCACTGTTGCTACAGCGGGATAAGGACATTAAGTGGTATACCAACACTTCTGATGTCTGGATTTGTATATAGTTGAAAAGAAGTTTTGAAATTGTAACTAGTTGTGTATTAAAAAATAAATGTAATGGGACACGACTTGGGTTCTTGAATTAATGGACAAGTGCTATATTACAGCATGTTACTTCATACCTTTTACCTCATGTGCAGGTGTGACACATCAAGATGCTGATAACACAGTGTTGTTATTAAACAGGTGTGACACATCAAGATGCTGATAACAGCGTTATTAAACAGGTGTGACACATCAAGATGCTGATAACAGTGTTGTTATTAAACAGGTGTGAGACATCAAGATGCTGTTTACACAGCGTTATTAAACAGGTGTGACACATCGAGATGCTGCTTACACAGCGTTATTAAACAGGTGTGACACATCAAGATGCTGATAACAGCGTTGTTATTAAACAGGTGTGACACATCGAGATGCTGATTACACAGTGTCGTTATTAAACAGGTGTGCCTTGGGCTGGTCCCAACAGAAGGCCACTATAAAACGTGCAGTTTTATCGTGAAAAAAGACATTAATTGGGAGCTCTGAACTATAGTTTCATGTGACTAGGACTACAGATGTGCATTTTTTTTATTTGCTACTCGAGTCGGTTACGGTGTCAAATTGCTGTCTGGTCAAGACCCTGGTGTACGCGAGGACGTCGAGCACTGTTGGCTGCACCACCAGATTCTCAGAAACGACAGCTGGAGACGTCTCGCGGCAGTGAAACGAACGTTTGATTCACATACGACGACTCTGCGCGACAGTGCTGCAGTTGGCATGACAATGAAAAGCTCTCTCAAAACCTGTCTGTGGTGTTGTGAGATATATCCCGTATTGCAGAGTGGCCTTTGTTTTTTTTGTGGCTAGCCCAAGACACACCTGTGTAGTAACGTCAGCATCTTGATTCGCCACGAAGGAGAAGTGCAACAAAACAAACTTTGTTTTGACCAGAACGAGAGAAATAAGACTTTTGTGTGTGTAGAAAATAGCATTTATTTTTATTTCAACTAGTGAAACTGGCAGCAAAAACAAAAGTGATTCGTTTATATTTTTTTTAGTGCTGGGCAAGTTAACGTGTTAATTTCGCTTTAACGCATTCATTAATTAACGCCGACAATTATTTTATCGCGCGTTAACGCATTTTTTAAAATGTATTATTATAATTATTATTATTTATTTTTATTTTTTTTAAATTGAAAGACAAGGGACAATACATATACATAACAACAAGAGGATGACAAGAACAGTGGGATAAAAGCCAGCAAACGGACGATAGTCAGTCATTTTAGTGCACCTATATGCTGAAATTCACGATAAACGCATTTAAACGGCACAGATCGGGAGCGAGCGAAGGACTTTGAAAGTTAGCGGAAAGATTAACGTGAGACAACATCCGGTTTCTTCAGACGAACATCCGGTTTTCAGAATAAGATGCCAACAAAGTATGAATTATATTCACATTAAGTATAAAACATGCTACCTGCATCTCGTGAACCAAATGTTATTGCCCTTTTGTTCATATAGCAGTACTTTTAAAATAAAAGTGCGCAATACATTACTTTTGAATTCATTATTGAACTTTGCCATAACAATGAGATTAATCGCGATTAATCGCAAAAAATCCGTGCAATTAATCGCGATTAAATATTTTAATCATTGCCCAGCACTAATTCTTTTTGTGCAGCTTACATACTTTGCATCCTGAGAAATCACTGCATGCCCCATGCACTTGCAAAAGGTCTTACAAAATATAAACCATACTAATTTGTTCATACCTATTTATTCCAGTGTACCAAAAAATAGTGCGGAAATGAACTTGAATGTCAAAAAATGTGCATGGAACACCTGTTCAATGAAGAGCTTAAATAGTGAAATTGAAAAATGATGCTGGGGAACTTTGTCATTTCCCAGAAGAGCTGCTCTCGAATGATTAAACCTCTTCCTGCTTGAGTTACAGAGTGTTTACAAGAAGCACTGAATCTGAAACTCCCCCAAGAATCCACTCCGTGTGGGAGGCCGGTCCCATGAAGTTCACACTCCCCTGTGTTCAGCTCCCACCTCCCCTGACACTCTGCTTCACCTCACTTAACAGTTCAGCATGGCGAGTCGGCTTATGTTTCATGTGGTGGTGGAGGGGGGGTCCACATTGTCGCTGCATCCACAACATCACAGACGTACGGTATCTGACTTTGGGCTTTGTGATGTAACTCTGCTGTGGTTCTGATCGGTCTGATGATAAGGCCAACAATCATCCGGGACACGAGAGGCCCCCGGGCTCTCGACACCCACGGCTGACTCATATCACGTATGGTATCAAAGGCTGCAGCCTGCTGCAGCGGCCTCGCGTCTTACACATGATTATAGAAACTTCTTAGAATAAACAAATTATTCAAAGTTACTGTGACCCTCCTAAAGAAACATCGCAGGCGGATTAGCAGTAATTGCTTGTGAGTTTTGGTAAAGTGCAAGAGAAGACAGGCTTGCATTTTAGGTCTTTTTGTTTTTATGTCTGAAAGCAATAGTTCAACGTAAAAGTTCAACAGTAATTAAAATGCTACGGCAAGGTGCTAAGCTGGTTAGCTTAGCATTAAGCTGACGGGGAAATAGCTAAATCTGCCTACCAGCACTTAAAAATGACTTAAAATTTGGTTTGTTTAATGTCCACAAGAAACAGAGTGATAGAAGGTCTTGCTGCCTTTGAACAGAGCCAGGTTAATTGTCTTAATGCTAAGCTAAGTGGCCTTAGCTTCATATCTGTCTTAATGATATCAACTGTTGGATGGCACAACATTTTGTTCAACTCAATAACTCAAAATCAGAAATCATAATATTTAGTCCCCCAAACCCTATCACTCCCATTAAAAGTGTCCTTGGCCCCCTGTCCGTTAACATAGAGTCCACTGCCAGAAACTCAGGAGTACTATTTGATTCAGATTCAAGCTTCAAACCACAAATCACAAAAGTTGTACAGTCCTGTAAATTAGAACCATCTCCAAAGTCAAAATAATTCTCTCTCAACCTGACCTGGAAAAGTTATTCATGCATTGTTCTTTTCAAGACTTGATTACTGTAACTCCCTTCTTTCTGGCCTCAACCAAAAGTCACTCTCTCGCCTCCAACTAGTTCAGAACGCAGCAGCTCTGCTTCTTACTGGTTTGAACAGACAACATCACATCACCCCAACCCTGGCTTCTCTCCACTTGCTCCCTGTACGTTTTGTAAACTCTGTTTTTAAAGGTACCATATAAATAAAGTAGTTATTATTATTATTATTAGAAATAACTATTGGCAAGAAAGTCTATACTAGTGGATGTGATTTCCCAGATGTCAGTATGTCACAAAACGTTTGCTTCAAGAATTTTATTTAATTGTCTCCTTAAACTCACAACTAAAGATGAGGCTGCACTACATTCAGACTCCTGTTCCACATAAAGAGTGGGACCCTCTGTGAAAACAACCCTTCTCTCTATTTCAGTTTCTCAGAGCATTTAGTGATAATTCTGTGATCCCTTTCTGCCACAGGTAATGATGTATCATACTACTACTAGTTCAACTTGGCCATGACAACCATCATGTCGATGAAGATGCTCAGAGTGGCAATCCCACAGTTTCTGTTGTCCTAATCCAAGCATGCAGGGAGCAGAACATGCTAACCTGCTAGCTCTTCCTTCCCCCTGTGTGATAATTTAGATTCTTACGAACGCTTCAGTGGGAGCGTGTTCCTTCAAATGAAAGTGGAGGTACAGGTCAGCAGTATCCTCCTCATTTATTGGGGAGGATTGTACTCCCAGTAAAACGTGGGTTTTCGCTACACGGGGGCAGTCGACTGGTCAAACTGGAGGATCTATTGCGCTCTCATGGAGCAGCACTGTGTGAGTAAGAATCTAAGCTATCACTTTAAGGTGTTCACGCTACTGTTCTGTTCTTCACTCTTGCTGCAGCATGGACGGTAAACAACCACACACCATTGCTGTTGGCCGAACCCGGAACAGAATGGATGCTTTTCTACATCGCCGTGGAGAAACAGCTCATCCCCGGCCAAGCCACCAGCTCGTTGGGTGCTTTTGACGAACTGTTTCAATCACAACACGTGTTCGAGCCGTCTCACGATGAGTAACGTTAATGTCACAACGACAGAGGAGTTACGGTCAGAAGTCTTCAACTGGGTTTAAAAATGTGTTTCAAGCTGAACATGAGGCCCGCCAGGCCTTCAATAAACCCATTGAAGAAGTGGTCAGTTTCTATCCTAGCACCAGGTTTAAGGTCACAAGATCGGGTGTTCGTGAGAAGGATTTTTTATGCTGCAAACTCGGTCAGATAGCGCAGAAGTTCTGAACCCGACTCTCCTCACTTCTACATCCAGTAACCGTGCTCCAGTTCGTAGGCTCCTCATGACGCAGGAGGAGAGGAGATGCTATCACACAGCTTCTGTTTGAAAGTGGTTCTGCTGATTCATTACCAGACGTCTCCTCAGCGTTTCCCTGACCTACATCGTTCATTCTGGGCTGGCAGTGTGTAGGTGTGCTTACTAGTGTTTTATATGACTCGGAGAAGTAAATCAAAGTTGAGGCTGTTCGTGATGATGAGTCTGTTTCTTAAAGGGATACTAACAATAACAGGACCATTTCAAGACATTATAAATAATGATCTGTTTTTATCTGTTGCTGAGGAGCAACATAGTTTTTTGACTCAAATGTAGCGGCAATCTTCCCTCCGTCCGATAGTCCACATTACCACTACTGTTACAGTCTAGGTTTGGCAATAAGCTTGACGCGTAATGAATCTTCGTAGGCAGTAGCTTCATTAAAAAAGGTTTACTCAACAAAATAAAGTTACAAGATACATTCTTTGCTCAACTTGTCACAGCGTTAGCACAACGGTCAAAAAACTATGTTGCTCCGCAGACTGAATAACCTCAACTGAGGGCTGTTGGCTGTGACGTAGTCAGTAATGCAACTAAAGGAGCATTTCCACATGTTTGTTACACAAATCACTTAAGACATCTTATCAAGTCATATGGCTCTTACACTTTGGTTTTGATTAACAAAATTATCGCTGGTTTGTTTTGTGCACTGAAAGAACAAAAAAATTAAATCAAGCTTCAGTTGCAGATTTTCACACCAGTGCTTTTTTTCGTTAACTCAAAAACATATTTTTTTTTTGCCATAAAAGTAACAAATAGTGTCGTTTTCACAACCACATCAAAGAGTTCCATAGGAGAACAAAGGTTTTCACACCTTTGGGTGTCAGCTGGCTCATCTCACTCAGAGGAAGTATTGCTTCTTCTAGGCACTGACAGGTCAAAATGGGGCCAAGTAAAAAAAAACAATGCTTTATGCAACACAAAAGTAGTAACTGTCATCCAGTGCAGGAAGGCCTTGGCATGTTTGAAATGTATGTCGCCGTAACGACAGGATCTAAGGCAATGAGAAAAGTGCACACACAGGTAGAAAGTAACGAGTGGACGGGGGACCAGGAAAGACCTCAAAATCTCATCTCCAGATCGACATCTTTAAAAATTAGAGAAACAGTCATAGCGGGAATGCACCGCAGATCTTGTCAACACACACCAACACATTCCGCCTGTATATAAACACAGAGAGTAACGTAGACACGACGAGACAGCACAGGAGCGCCTCACTGTTAAAGTCGGGCTCTGCAGGCGAGACGAACCATGCTGCTGGTGAGTGCTTCAATCTTACCCATGGCCACCGGATCACTGTTCACAGGGTGACTACAGGGTTCATGATGGGACATGTACCAATGGGATGTCAACACTTTAAATGAAAAGTTAATGTATCCAATGCCTCCAAACTGTTGGTCTTAACATTGTGAAGAAATGACAGATACATCTTTTTTGTGTAAATGTATTTCTTCTTTGTTTGACATGCCTTCTAACCGATAAAGTCCTTGCTGGTGTTCTGGTGTTCAGGTGTTGAGAGCTCTGATGGTGCTGGGTCTGACGGTCTCCCTGAAGTCGGGGCAAGGAGCCAGACTGAGTGGCACGTCTGTGAGACTGGTCCTGGATCCCTCAGTGCCGCCTCAGTTCGGCAGGTCCGCCTCGACCATCGCCAACATGTCTCTGTCTCCGTGGACGTACAGGTGAGGCCTCACCGGTCCTTCTCTCATCGCTTTGCACAAGCTGGTGCCAAAGAAAAAACACCCGTTTGTTCGGCGGTTCAGTTCTCAGTTCTGGACTTTCAAAGCCTGTGTTCCCATTCATAAAGACGTGTTTCCTCCATCTCCAGAGAGTCCTGTGTGGAGTCTCGGTTGCCTCGGCGGATCTTTCATGCTGTGTGCCTGACCTCTGGCTGTCTGAGCCTGCAGGGGGGAGGAGAGAATGCAGCCCTTGAGGCCAAACCCATCTACCACCAGGTCCTGGTCCTCCACAAGTGAGCCACCGCAGACTTTGTAAAAGCAGCTAATGATGTAGTTTTTATGAATTGATGGCAGATAAAATCCGTTTTTATTGCTGGATTTTAAAATTGTATTTCAGATTTTTTTCTCATAAATTTTATGTCCGCATATTTGTAAGTTTTTTTTTTCATAAATTTGTCACAAGAATCTCAGAGAAGTTTTTTTCTCAAATATGCACGACTTTAATCTGGGACGTTATGAGGTTTTTTTTCAGAATATTACCCCCCTCCCCCGACTCCGTAAAATGGCACTAATACACTTAATACACTAGTACAAGATGAGGTATAGTTTCACTGTTTCCAGGACGTAAGTAGGATTTTGATGTACACATAGATTACAAGAACAGAGAACACTGTATTCTTCTGCACATTAGCCTAGCTTAGCATCTCAAAGATTTAAAAAAGAAGTGCCCATAGATACACCTCTAAAACTGACTGATTAACACATTGCGTTGTTTGTTTAATCTACACAAAAACAGAAATGTAAATACAGCAATATATGGTCTTTATGCTAAGCTATGCTAATTGTCTCCAAGCTCTAGCTCCGTACAGACATAAAAATGGCATCGATGTGCTGGGCAGCAGTTCTTTTAATTTGAAGGCAGAGGCACAAACTTAAAATAATGTTTCTATAGCTGAGTTTTTAATGCATACCAATACAAGGTGAGGTATCGACTCACTGTTTTCCAAGAGTTATTAAACTGAATGGAAACACACTGGATTGTATTAGATTGTCTTGTTGACTTTAACTTGTTTCTTCCTCGTCTTTTCTATGTGATTCCATTTAAGGATCTCACAATGACATCGTCTGTGTTTAATCAGCACTCACTCATTTCTCCATCCCGCTCCAGAATCCCCAAGCAAAGGCCCGGTAACAGGAGGAGGAAATGGTACGGCTTCAGACTGGGGACGGAGGTGATCACAGTGGGCTGCACCTGCGTGAGGCCCAGTGTCGTCCCACAGCAGCCACACAGAGGACTCTTGTGATGGTTGCAACTCTTTCAGCATATTGTCAATGTTTTACCACTTTCTAACTCAAACTTCCAATATTATTTTAAGTTTTGACTGAATCATCTTTAATGTATTTCCCAAAAGACACACAAAAGGAATATTGTTGTACCGCTTTCTAATGTGGCCGTGCCTTTAACATGTTACTTATTACTTATTGCTTATTGCTTATTACATTCAAAGAGCTTCTTTCTGGCCCCTGGCGGAAAATACTAAATGCAGTAGGTACAGGCTGTCATTTACTGTATGTCATTTTCTCAGTCATCAAAAGGATGTCGTTGGAAATATATATTTGTATATGCTATATTATTAGTTTGTTGATCGTAAAAAAACCTCACCTTTTTAACTCACCTTTTAATAATAATAACTCTGTTCTTATTTTATTGTAAACAATATCAGAATGCTTTATTAAAGTTTTGAATTCAACTCTGATGTCTTGTGGGCTGTGAAAAACTATTATAATTTGATGAATAGGACATGGATTTATTTTGTAATTTATTTAAAAATATATTATTTATGTTGGTGAATTTACATGCAACGACTAATATGATATATCCTATAAGCGACCTGTAAAAGTTCACATATAGATTCACATATGATGCTTGTACATATTTATGGCCCGTGTTGTGGTCTTATTGTAATGTTTCATGGATGCAACCTAAACAATAATCTCACATAGGGAGCCAGTGTGTACAGTGTGTACTTCAAATCATTTTTACTTTGCTGCCTCTCTAACAGATATTGCTATCAGATTGCTTTATTTTCATCTTTACTAAAAAGAGAATTATTATTAACCTTCTGTTCTAGCATCTATATTAATATGTCAAATTGAACTGTCACATAAAATATTAATTTAAATACTCTTTCATTTATATTATTGGTTTGAATGACCTTTTTATTGCCCCGAGTGTACAAGTGCATGCAACACATTGCGCCATCAATGAACGCACGAGGAATGAGGAGAACCAGCGTTCAGTCAAGCCGTTTTTACTGACCATGCCAAAAAAGATACAATCAACCCAACCTCGAAGATACACATCGACACCACAGCAAGTACAACCACTCCCCAGATACAGTGCAAACATTTTAGACTCCTCAATCAAGTCAGTATGACTCAACAAGCAAAATTTGACTTTTCCGTTTTACTCTTTTTGGTTTACATTCCTTTGAAAACCAAACACTGACAATCAGAGCATAGGGACACATGCCAAAGCAAAGTGAGACCGCTGGTTAGCCAGAATCCCCCCCCCCCCACACTAAAAATCCTCATGACCAAATCTGTCCAAATTCTGAACTACGTCACTTCTTTGCCTCCTTGTGATGTTATTGTTGTTTATACTCTGTATATATATATCTGCTGTCCTCCATGTGTGTGCACATGTGCTTTTGAGTTGTGCTTAATGAAATAAGAGTGCAATCAGTGCTCTAAATCTAAGACTTAAATGCATGTCACTGATCTACAACTAGACACTACAGGTAAAAGTTTTTTTTAACAAAGAGCCGGGAAATGGCAGAATGCAGCAGAGCTTCCTCCCCCTTCTCAAACCTTTCTTTTGTTTCTCTTGCTCCCCCTGGTCTGATTCTTCCCTTTGATATTCATAAACCATATCGTGAGATTCACTGAGTTTCTGTCCGCGCAGGCCTCCCAACAGACACACACAACAATCACACAAAATGCATGAGAGCGGTGGAGCGAGGGAAATCTTTTTTTTTAATAAGGGAAACAGCAGAAGCTTGTGTGTTACTTCCTGTTTGTGTGTATTGACTGGTAAGTGTCCTGTAAAAGAAAGCCTGGGACTCTCAGCTTTGTGCTGGTCTGGACTGACTGGAACTTCTAAACTATATCCGTGCGTCCAGTTTTTTGTTTTGTTTGAGCACATCACACACTTGTCATGTTTTACCCGGTAACAGTTTAGATCACAGCTCTCTACTCTGTATGATTGGCTGTGTTGCAACGGTCACGACTCCTGATATAAAGCATCAAACACAGATCAGTGAACAGGCGGTTATTATTCCCTGCTGCAGAATTCAGAGCCGTGATTTAAATGTGTGCATCTTTTGCCTCGATGCTTTCGTTCCTCACCAATCAACCATTGTTGCCCCTCTTTTACAAATTGTAAATGTTTATTATGATGCCCCACCCACCCACCCACTCACCCACTTTTCCTTTAGTACAAAGAGACAGATTTATTTTTGAGTAGGCTAAACTTTGTACAGCTTGTTCAGAATCATTACAGCACACATCAAAAGTGAAAACTCCCCGTTCCCCTTTGTTCAGTTGCTTTTGTGTTCTTTTTAAAAATCTTTCCTGCACTATTTTGATTTCCTTGGTTTTTGTTATTTTTTTAGACCGATCATAAAAATCCCAGTCCCGCTCTCTCTTCTCTCTCTCTCTCTCTCTTCTGTTCTTCTCCATTCATCTACCGGCAGGCTTCCTCCTTCATCTCCTTGTTCTTCCTCACTTCTTCCGCGTGTTTGTCCTGCCAGACAAACACAGAGATACGGCAACATTAGCATCATGAATAAATTAGCATTAATGAGGGAGACGCCGGCAGAACAAGGCGATGACTCAGCGACTGTTCATGAAGAATTGAACAGGGGAATGATACAGAGTGGGGAGAACTAAAAACTCTTTTCCACCTCATATAATATTCATGATGACTGATCAAGCCTGTGAACATTAGAATGGAAATGATGCAAGCCCAGGCTTGCATCATTTACACTGAAGAAAATATTTTAGGTTAAAGGAAAGTTTGCTTTATTACAAAGAGTTACATGAGAAGATCGATTCCATGTACGCTAACTTTGGAGGTGGAGCTGTGAGGCAATTAGCCTAGCTTAGCATAAAGACTCTCAAAGTAAAAAAAAAGCCCATACCTACACCTCTACAATTAACTGATTAACACATTGTATTGTGTTTGTTTAATCCACACAGAAACAGAAATGTAAAAACGACATTAAATGTTCTTTGTGCTAAGCTAAGCTAATCGTCTCTCACCTCTAGCTCTGTACTTATCGCACAGACATGAAAGTGGTATCAATATTCTCATCTAACTGTTGTTCGGTCCGCAAATGAACACTAAGAGTTGAGCTATTCCTTTAATAGTTCCTCGATTACACTGCTAGCGCAGAACAGATCAGGTGTGTCTCTTTGATAAATGTCCTCCAAATCTTGTTTATGTCTACACAGAAGCCCTTACTGCTCTGAGGGACTGATTTTTCATCAAATCCGTCATCATTTGTATAGAAACGACAAAATGGTACATCACCAATAATGTTTTTTGTGTGTTAGAGTGGATCTTTCATAAAGTGGGAGACCTTGAGAGCAAAGGTCAACTGGACCGTACCTTCTCCTGCAGCCTCTCCAGCATGGCGGCCAGCAGGGCCTCTCTGTTCTCCTTGTTGGCCTCCATCTTTTGCTCAAGCTTCTCCTTGGCATTCTTGATGAAGTTGTTGTTCTCCTCAAAGGCCTTCTGGATCACCTCGCGCTCGTGCTCCCTCTTCTCCGCCAGGTGCTTCAGCAGCTCCGCCTCCTGGCACTAGAGGGAGACAGAGATCACCGAAGGTAAGTCAACAGGGGGATTTCAAAAATCCTCAACTATTAGTGGGATGTTAGTACATCACCTTTTTCAAACTAAGTCCTGCCCACTACGAACCAGAGAAAATGGTGAAAGCTCTAATATGAAGGAACCAAACCTGTTGCAGCTTATTCATCACTCATAGTAACAATCTGATTAAGAAAATACATTTTCGGGGCCTTTAAGACATTTAAAGAAATGGTTACTAAAGAAAACATCTGATGCTGCAGGTGTGGCATGAGCGCTCTGTTGCAGGCTGGCTATCATTGCTCTCTCCTCACCTCTCCCTTCCTCTCCCTCTCTCCACCGTCCTCTTTGCTTGATGAACATGAGCCACCGTGGGTGTGTCCTATCATGATTGCACTTGTGCTTTCATGTCCCTCTTTTCATCTTTTCCACCCTCCCTCTGGTTCCTCCACCCAGTCCAACACTCCCCCCCTCTTTCTTTTTATCCATTTCCACCCTATTTCCTCCTGAGTTGATAAATCACGCTGCCCACAAAGAGCGTTGTCAGATGTTTGACAATGTCTGGATGACCAGCAGCTGGGGTTAGGGTTACAAGTTTAGGTTGAGGGCCGGTCCGGTTGGGTTCGTCGTGGGTATGACAATAGCCCCCCCCCCCACCCCACCCACCCCTCCTCCGCTCCTCTCACCTTTCGCCTCTCCTCGGCCGCCTCCAGCTTCTTCTGGATCTCCTCCAGGGACGGGTCGCGGCGCTGCGGCATGGATCCGTTGAGCTCTGGCATCCCGTCAAAGGACGGGGGCTTGAGGATGACCTCGAAGGCCTGGCCAGATGTCCGCTTGTTCAGCTCAATTACCTCCACGTCTTTGATGACGCACCAGCCCAGGTCCACCGCATCTGTGGCGTTGGATTGTGGCCATGTTTAGACTCTTCATTTGCTATGTATTTTTAATACACTATTACACATCGTCAATGTGATTTGTGGTGCAGCGTGTGGTTTGTGGTTTACCTACGGCCCTTCTCCAGGCCTCTGCTAAGTGCTTTGGAAACAATAACTCCTACATTTCCCAGAATGACTAGTGCGTACTTGGCTAGAATGCTGTAAGATCGTTTACATGCAAGCTAAAGTGATTTATTGTTACCTTCTGCCTTGTATGTAGGTTTGTCTGCAGTCTGTGGGTTGAAGCAGGCGCAGAACAGAGACACCAGGGGGAGCTCCTTGACCTTCTCTTTGTAGGCTGAGGACACACACACACGCACACACACGCACACACAGAACACACACACATTACAGTCATGTTTCCATCACTTAAGAGGACATTACATCCACGTACATTCATTTCCTGGAGACGTACCCTGACCCTAATAACCACTACCAGCCTAATCCTAACCCTAACCCTTATCACTCCCAACCTAACCTAACCTTAACCAAAACCTAACTTTAACTTGAACTAAACCTAAACCTAAACCCAACCTCAACCGTAACATTAACTTAACCTTAAATTAAACCTAACCTTACCCAAACCTTTAGCTAGACCTGATCTTACTCTAACCCTAACCTAAACCTAAACTTAACCTTACACTTGTCTTAAACCAAGTCGATTCACGTTATGGGGACGTGCATTTTGTCGCCAGAAAGAAGGTGAGTCCCCACAGTGTAAACAGATTTATGTCCCCACAACATGAGTAATATATACAAACACACACATACACAGATATGTAGTTGCTTTGTGATGCTTATTGTTTTGACTCTAACTGAACGATTCACAGTGAGTCATCCTCATTATGTTGTTATGACAGTCCTAACACTGTCAAGACACATGGTTCAGATAATAAAAGTGCACTCTCGTTATCATTCCCACAATGGAATCATGAGTTCATAAAGGCGAGTTCAGGGAGCTGCGATGGTGTGTGTGACTTTCTGCTGTGGCTGCATTTACCTGCTAGAGTCATCTTCTCACTGCGTATGTATAACTCTCCAGGGATGCTAACGATCCTTCTCAGTCTGTCAGAGAGAGAGAGAGAGAGAGAGAGAGAGAGGGAGAGAGAGAGAGAGAGAGAGAGAGAGAGAGAGAGAGAGAGAGAGAGAGAGAGAGAGAGAGAGAGAGAGAGGACTGAATGAAGCACATTCAAAGGTCATATAATGAATGGGAGAAGCAGTGGCTACGGAGAGAATGAACAGGACGGCAAGCTGCAGTGCAAGCATCTCCCATTCAGGTTTAATTTGACCAATGAGAGAACAGCTCTGCTTCAAAGAATTCATGTGGGCCAAAACAAAGGGTCATTCTTGCCATGGATCGCTGGGAAAACCAAACCAGAGACGTAAACAAGAACTAATAAATATAAAGACATCATCAAACACATAATATCATAAATACGTCATCGTCTTATTCTCATGTGAAGAAAGATAGCCCGTCCCTCCTTTAATAGGAGACATAAGCGTTTAAAAGCTTTAAAAGTGCATTCTTGTTGACCCTGAACACGGTTATACATCACTGATCTGTGATGTCCACTTCTATGTCAGGGATTTCTTGTGTTTCCCAGACTGGTGCTGCACAACCCTCAGAGAACAGGCGTAAAGATCCCACAGACATGTCTAAAGACACACAAGTTTGTGTCTGATATGTTTTTTTTACTTGAATTCTTCAAAGTTTCTATCCAAAGTGCATGTCAATTTATAAAGTACAGTATCTGAATATCATAATAGGAGTTAGTTCATCGAGATAAGGTGGCGCCAGTTCTCCAGTCGCGTGCCGTTTAACCACTTGTAGAAGTAGAGGGCGCTACGAAATGACATAAATAAAAGAGCGCCAGTCAATCGAAAAACAAACGAAAAACATGTAGATGTGATGGAATAGCAGCTCTACTGACAAGTAAGTCACATGCTTCTTTTGCACCATTTATTTGCTCAGACGGTTTTGTATTTGTCATATTTTACCACATTGCTGCTTATTGGAAGATGACTGGCTACCAAAGTACTTGTGATCTCACAAACTCCCGCTCTTATGGACCCCCCCCCTCCCCCCCGTGTTGCAGTGAATCACAGCCGTGATGCAAGAGAGAGGAGCAGCAGTAAGTCGTTGACAGGATGCAAGAAAGGAAGAGGAAGGCATCAACAATGACAACAGCCTGCTTCACCAGCTGCTGAGCATGTACTTCAAACCTGCGTGTTGAAGCAAATATGTCTCTGTGATACCGACTATGGCCTGTTAATTATCACATCAAATTATAGGCATTCATATTTGACTGGGTGTGTGTGTGTGTGTGTGTATGGGGGGGGGGGGGGGAATTCAAGAATACTTTCATTGAAATCTGACTTAATTCAAGCAGTCATTGCATCCAACTGAATTGCCTTGAAAGAGAGAGAGCAGAAGCAAAGAACTGTCTCACCAGACCTTCCACCACCTGCTCGCACTCTGTCTGTCTGTCTGTCTGTCTGTCTGTCTGTCTGTCTGTCTGTCTGTCTGTCTGTCCCCTTGCTGTCTGTCAGATGGTCTCATCAACACTGAATTGATGGACATCTGAGGGATGCTGCAAATCGGTCGAGCAAACACACTAGTGAAAGAGATGGTTATATAATGAGAGAGAACAAAGGTTTCCTCACCCCCCGATTTCCTATTTAGTCCAATGACCATTATAGCAAATGAATATGCGATCATATTAAAAGACGGACACAACTTCCTTCATCATTGCTGCTCACGATTAATCAAATCAACAAACACTCACAGGTCTTGAATACTTAAATGTCAGCTAATTGGAGAATTTTTTCACATGTATAGTTCTAGGAGCGCCCTGCAGTTCGTTGACCTATCCACAGCTGAGTGCACACGCTAATTAAGTTTGGATTTAATTCTGGTATTTAGTATCATCATGTGGACACCCACGAGTACCTAGGTGTTGAAGCAAACAGGCTGAGGAGTGATAGTAGAGTAAATGAAAGACTGAACTTCAGGGCGAGACATCCCACTGGTTCCTTGTGTGGGCCTAATTTAACCAAACATCTGTGGTGGGACGTGTCTGCCAGAAATGCCCCCCCCCTCCTCTCAACTAACTCCCCTTCATCTAAAATAGAGTTCTACATAGATGATCATCCAAACCAGTATTCTGGAATATACACTGGTAAATGCTGTATGCCAAAGCCCTGCCCAGCCAAAACTCTGAAATTGTATTTCTCCACAGCATCCATGGTGCTGGGAGATCAGCATGCTAACTATGTAGTAAGACAGCTGTAGGTTGGTATGGCTGGTTTAAAGGAAGTTACAAACTGTAACTATTAGCTTGATGAACAGCAGTTTATCCATCTGCCCTGCACTTCTGTGCAGAATCTCAGATGGTTATACCTGGCAACCTTATGGCAACAGTGAGAACTATTTCCCCCTGCTTCCAGTCTGTATGCTAAGCTGAGCTAAGCAGCTACGTAGCACTACCCCACTACTTACTGGAAAAAAATAGCTAACTACTGGAAACATTGCAGGACATTTTGGAAGTAGCTACACTACCTGAAAGTTAATGGGAAATGTGTAAGCTTGCAGTGTTTCCACTCCCCAACAATGTTGATTAGCAAGCTTTAGAGGTGTTGGTGGCTTTTGAACCTTGGAGATAGCCAAAATTACATGACAAACAATGACAAAATTTCCCCATGTTTCCAGTCTTTATGCTAAGCTAGGCTATTCGGCTAGCCAAGACAGTTGAATAAGTCTTTTCTTGTAACCCTCAGATAGGAAGTAAATAAGTCTATTTATCAAAATGTTGAACAAATCCTTTAAACTTTGACATAGCTAATAACGTAGCTATCAGTCTTTCAGCATGTGAAATGCCTGAGGAGCAGTGCACTAATCAGACAACCGATGACAAAGCGAGTGGGAGACGTCTCATTACAGTGTAGGGCACACGCTCACCCAACCACCCTGACATGTGTCCCGGTGGGACAAACACAGTCAAGGACACACACACACACATGCTCACATAGACACATGCAACATAAATGTGCAGATACCTTAAGATGCACAGTTGCGCACACCAATACTAATCAGGCAGTACTGCTATATACTGTTGGAATACACATGCACGGCGCACACAGCTGCTTCTCATCCTATGGAACCACCCAGGCTACAGATCAATGCATTGCTTCCTGCTGCAGGAGTAAGAGCGCTCCCTTTCTTGTGTGTCAATACAGAGAGAGAGAGAAAACAACTCATGTTGGGAAACTAGCTGACAGTAAAAACATAGTGAAGTTTTTCATAAAACTATTTTATGATATTCATACTTGCATACTCAAGTCTAATTTGTCACTCGTTGTTGAATCTTAAAGCAAAAGTTCAACATTTTGGAAAATATGCTTATTCCTTCCTTTATCTAGCAGTCGGTTAGCTTAGCTTAGCATAAAGCCAGCGAGCCTGACTCTGTCCCTCGGTAACAAAATCTGCCTACCAGCAGCTCCAAAGGTGCATAACCCCCTTAAAGAGGCAAATTGTTTTTTTCTTCTCATCTAACGAAAGTTTTTTTTCCTAAGTTTATTTTTGACTCTGTTTCCATTGGCAGTATATGATACACTACTTATATACATTTTCGTATTCTCACATGAATTCTGAACACAATCTTACACACCTCTGATTATTTGTAATAATATTCTGAGTGTAGTATTTTGAGTTCTTATAGGATGAGCTGTTATAACAGACATCAACTTCAAACCATACCTCCCATACCATATACAGCAACTGGTAAATGTAACCCTTACCACCCATCTATATCTGACATCTTTATGAGCCATTTTGATTCAGTCGGTTTGGTTTTACTGGTTTCACAGAGATTACGTTTGCAAACTGTTGTCTTCCCGTCTTTTCTTACCGAATACCTGCACTTGAAAAGGTGCTGTGCACACACAATAATAAACCTAAAGCGTTGTACAGCCCGGGGTGAAATTAACACTCAATAAAATGCATGTTCAAAATTGACCAAAAATATAACAAGAATAGGAACTTTTAGAAACAATTTGTCACACTTGTTTAATTTTGTTGTACCTTCCCGTTTCTTTCTTTCTATCCTGCTTTGTCTCACACACACACACACACACACACACACACACACACACACACACACACACACACACACACACACACACACACACACACACACATACCTTTTCACCATAAAAGCACGTACAAACTCATTTTCCTCTCCCCTTCCCAAATGCAGACACAAAGCTGTGTCTGCAGATATGGCGGATGAATAATAAATGACACATGTCACACAGCGTACAGTTTGTGGGTACACCGAGTTCTCTCCCTTTTGTCAGCAGCAACCACTGCATCACTATCCTCACCCCTCGCCCCATTACCCCCTATACCAATACTCGCACATGACCTTCAGTTTTACATTCAAACATAAAAGTTCATGAAGTGAAATGCAGATGTGTGCAGCTGTGTGTCTCGTGATGCAGACTCACCCCCCTCTGGCCCTGTCTTCTCCGCTGCTGCTGATAGACCGGTGACTACGGTTACCCCCGTCTGGCTGCACGGATACAGGCGCCGGGCAGCAGCATCAGCATCAACGCTGCCTCCATGACATCACCTTGGAGACATCTCATTGGCCCGAGACGCGGCCAGCATTGGAGCCTCTCAGCCAATAAGAGCGCAGAGGAAGGATCGGGGGAGGGTTGTGAGCTCTTTGTGCTGTACTGCAGGGTGGGTGGTGGGACCGCTGTTTTATTATATGGCGCAGGAGTGTGTGCGTGTGGGTATGCATATTATGCATGGTGGAGGGTTGAGCGAAGTAGTGTGAGAAATTGGTGAAGATTGGCCGTCTGTGTGTGTGCGTGTGCGTGTGTGTGTGTGTGCATCTCAGCAGGGGGCCCAGCTTGGAAGCACACAGGACACTAAATTATTTAGAACCTGACAGTATATACAAGAACAAGTAGAGAACCTTTTGCAGTGTGAAGCACATGCAGTTCTTCAAAATAACTCTATTTTATATTTGTGTTAAGATCACATATACTGGTACCTCTACTACTACTATCTGAACTACTTTACAACTCCTTCTACTACTATCATTACCACTATTTTGCCACTACCAAAGTAGAAGTGTAGCTATTGTGTTATAGGCGTGTTTTTGCTGGAACCTGATTGCATTTTTTTTGATAAAAAAAATATGGTCCGACATATTCATTTTCATATGATGTATTCTGCTGTCCAAGCAATATTTTATTTAAAAAGTGATGTCGTCCCATGACTACTTGTAACAAGAAAGAGGTCGCTTGTTGTGTCAAACTCACAGTCATCACCTGATTCTGGAGTTCATTTTAGTGTCTTTCATCGTGTTGTTTTGGTTTTTACTGCCCTCAACTGTACTGTTTTGATTCACTTTCGCAGCTCTCATCAAACATCAAAACTCTAAAAACCCACTGGACACGACTCAGCACCAAACGGCAGATACAGTTAGCAACTAGCTGTTGAACATAGTGGAGCTTTTAGCTGTTAAAGAGTCAGATATTTCAGATATATTATTGGTGGAGACCAAAAAACGAGGTAAAGAGAGAGTGAATATTAGACTTACATCAGGCGACCAGAGACATGACTTCAACCGAATGCTAACGCTGCTCTGTCTGTACGTGCTGGATGTGTAAATAGAAATGGTTTGCTAATATGTTTATCATATCAACCTAAAAGGTGATAGTATGTCCATCTTGTGATCACAGCTTGCTGTTTCCGCTGCCCCCAAGTGGCCACAAAATATAATAATTATTACCGGATAAGTCTTAAAAAAATGGAATATCACTGAATCACCGCTGTCTTCATGTATCCCAAGCTGCTGGAAGTGACAGGGGGTCGATTGCCATTTATTTAACTGGTTAATGCTTCACATTTGCCCTAATGTCCCCACAGGGGCTCTGTGGCTGCTGTCCCTGGTGTAATGTAACCCTAATCCTGCATGCTTTTTTCAGTTTTGTCCCTGTCCCTTGGAGAGCCTGTGCACATCCCTGCTGAATGACCGTCACTACAATTATTACTGCAACTGCTGCTGGTGCACTGGCGTTAATATAAGTCCACCACTACTAATGAAAAAAATGGTCTTTTCGATCACAATAATGTTTCTAAAGACATCAAAGTAACAAAGGAAAACTGTGTGGATGGCAGAGGACCAACACTGAGGAGATGCAGAGGGACGTCTCTGTTGTTGCCGCCCTTTGATCCTGCATTCAGCTCACACGACTAACATGATGTCACCTCGCTGTCCACAGGCACACGAGATGAAAGAGCTTACAACGCAGGAGGAGAGAGAGGGATATGCATGAGGTCACACTAGGGTGTGTCCTGTTGTCGCTGTCTCTCCCCTCCCCTCCTCTCCTCTTCTCTCCTCTCCTCACCAACCTCCACTGACGGTAAATGCATGTGTGACATTAGACATCACACACATCCTGGAAATGAGATCACCAGCGAAAGAGAGAGAGAAGAAAAAAAGAACGAGTGAGAGGTGGAGGATGAGGGGGTGAGGACAAGAAAGGAGGAGGAAATAAGATCAAACTGATTATTTCAAGGATTCTGGGAGAACAAAGATGAGAGGGAGGACCAGAGCAGGAGGAAAGAAATAAGGAGGGAGGACCGAGTGAAACAGGGGGAGCGTACTGGGAGCACCCATGGGAGAAGTTGGGAGGAGACGGTTGTGAAAATAGAACGATCTGAGGATGGAAGATGAAGAATCACTCATTTTACAGGTTGTGAACGCAGCTGAATAATGAGATGAGAAAGAAAAAAGGACAAATCAGTTCCCTCTGCCTAGAAGGAATACATGTTAAATCTCTGCAGACCCACACAACTGAGGAAGGAAATGGATTTAAATAGATACGAATCAAAGAAGAAAAGATTAGCTGATGGCCTGGTTAGATTGTCTTCCGTATAGTCACAATATGTTAAAAGTCCAGATTTCTTACTTAAAAAAAAAAAAAAAGAATCACAGATGCAAACTAGAAAAGTGCACTCAGTAGAGTGCAGACCTGTGCCAAGTGTGTCTCCCTCAACTCTCCCAAACAAGTCAAGATAACAAAAACTGTGATTTTCTCATCTTGTATCTAACTTAAGTGGATCCTAACATTCGGGTTTATTTTTAGCCTTTTTTAGCCTAGCCTAGCAGGTTAAGAGGAGTGATGAGTCTGCAGGTATTTATGGTATGAAACAGTCAAAAACCACAACCATGAGAAGTCATTGAACATGTAGTCTTAAATAAGCACAAAAAACATCAGGCTGATGGGTCCAGCTGTATGCGAGATAAACCGTGGACAGACAGACGGATACACACACGTGCATGCACACACACACACGTCTGAACGCATGGTCTGCATGGTCGCTGGAGGCGATAATAAAGCAAAAGTATTAAAACATTCTCAAGTTCTCAAGTTCTATACACACACACACACACACACATAAATACAAACACACACACACACTTGCACATCGCCTCCCCCCTCCCCCGCACTGCAAGCTCTCGTGGCCTGTAAAAACATAAACAGTTGCAGTAGCTCAGCGGCAGCACCAGGGCCCTGTTCTAAAGTCTGACATCATCTCTCAGTGTCCCAGGATGAGATCATTCTATAACTACTGGCCTTACTCACTCTGCTCAAAGTGTGTGTGTGTGTGTGTGTGTGTGTGTGTGCACGAAACGGATTGTGGCTAAGTTTCATGAATAAGCAAGCGGATGGACACAGTGTGTACATCCTGTACAGGTGTCCACTGGATAATTAGATTACTTGTTAAAATGCTTGACACAGTGATCCAATTGAAGTTGAAGGGCTTTTACGAGCATTGATTTTGACAGCAGGGTCTGCTATCAAGGGGAAACATGGCAAGTCCACCCCACTTGTACAGAAAGTGAAGCGCAATCCCTTTCCCCCTGATCTGTGGAGGAGTTTGGCTCTGACAGTGCTTAGCTTAGCTAAAAACTAGGATAAGTCATTTAGGTCCTCTTATAAACAACTGCTGCATCAGCAGAAAAAAAGGATAAACAATGGAAATCTTTACATTTCGGGCATAATCAAAATGTTTAGTTCATGCAAATTTAACATAATATCCACGAGAATCATAAAAAGATAACTGGTCCTGATCTACTTTTTTATTTTTTTCCATCGCTGTAATAACGTAAAGCTGTCTGGACCTCCTTCACTGTGCAGATATCAGCTCCTGCACTCTACACTGTCAAAGGACAGCCTGTCTGGAACAGTCTGTTGCCATGGGAACAAGGAACTGACAGTGAGAGAGAAGTCGCTGAATGCCAGGAAAAGTGTGCGTTTGTGTGTGTGTGTGCAAGTCTCCAGTATGATAGTCTGGAAGCATTTTGTACGTTTGCATAACAAAAGGTTTTTGCATCGTTTACGGGTTACTTTGGTCTGTAGATGATGGCACATTGTTTCAAGGGCCTAACACTGCACTTGTGTTAGAACATCATCATTTGTGACGGCCCGATCTCGTCCTCGCTGTAATTATTGAATGTTGTTATCTTATGTAAAACAATGTGTGTATTCAGCTTTATGCAGTTATTCTGCGTTGCTTGCAAGATTTAACATGAGAAAATGTATCATATGAAGCTGAAGCATCCTCTACCATCACTGTGTGCTGCTACTGACACACTGGATACAACACCAGCTCTTTTTAAAATAATATTAGATAATATATGTATATTTGTATAACTTATAACTAACTATATATATATATATATATATATATATATATATATATATATATATAGTTAAGTGTCTATAGTCTGAATGTTTCTGAAGGATACCAGGCAAGACAAATTCCTCAAGGGGCAGTGAAGTATACTTAAAGGTACAAATACCAACCTGGCAGCACAGAACAAACATCCTGCAAATATTTATACTGGTCTACGGTAAGATGCCAGTCAGCCTCATATTCGAGATATTTTTCCAAGAAACACAGCCTGCTGATTGGGGGAGGGGTAATTCCATGTGTTTCCATGGTCCCCATCTTTCTCTATGAGGCCAGAACAGCTGAAGTTTAATTATGAGCTGCTGTATCTGATCCAAGCAGTTGAAGTGATTTAATACTTACTACTACCACTACTAGTATATATACTACTATTACTACGAAGAGAAGTACCTGGTATGTGTAGCGAAATTACAAAATAATTTAATATGAAAATTCAACTATATCATGAACTCTGTGAGAGATAAACAGGCATATACTGTATTTTAGTCTAGAGGTGCTGCCATCTTCTGGCCAATTGCAGTCATGTATCTACAGGTATAAAAGAGCTATATATCTGTAACTAGTCCCAGTAGTCCTACACTACTGACCTGACCTGTGGCGATGGCCTCCTGCACCGTTAAATACACCTGGGCCCTGTTTCAGAAAGCAGGTTTAACTAACTCTGAGCCTCACCCTGAACTCTGAGTTGACTAACCGTGACAGTTTTAACTGAACCTGCTCTCTGTAACCGGGCCCAGAGATCTGCACTACACATAAATATTCCTTTTGTGTTTTCTTTATTTTCCACTGCGGAAACACCTTCACCCACTGCCCCTCCAAAATATTCTCTTTATGCAGTGCACATGCTACATGCAGGGCCAATGTGTGTGTGTGTCTGAGTGTCTGAGTGTGAGCATACCAAGACACAAGTCCTTCAGCAGCAGGGTCAGAGGTGTAAAACGGCAGCTCTGCAGTGATGAGGTGGAATGATAGTTATGAGTCTCCCGTGTGATGGACGTGATGTACGGGTCAGAGAGGAGGAGGCCTTCCTCAAAGGCAGCGAGGATTTAACTGTTCTCTGTGAGCGACTTACCCGTCAGTCTCACTGATGGACCTGCTGTCCACAGTGTGTATTAATGATGGCGTGGAGACAGACAGCGAGACATTGGACATGTACACATTTATCTGCAGCCTGAGTTATGCTGCGTCTGAAAATGATGGGAAAAGGAATAAATCATTAAAGTATTGTGTGTAACATCAAGCTGCTTTTAAAGACAATCAACATTAAGTTCAATCATTTTTATTCCAATTAGTTGTATTTGTCAATCTATGGAAAAGATAACTATTTATTTTATTGAATAATAACTCATTAAGATTTATATGTGGGCCCAAAGTGGCCAATATTGAATAAATGAATTATGACGCTATTAATGACATTATGAAGTAAATAAAAAAATGTGATATAGAATAAAAGTGTGATTGAGAAAAAAGCTGTGATGTAATAAAATAATTGAATAATAAAGTCTTGAGTTAATAGAATTTCTTATATTATTTCAATTAATTCAATTAATTTATTCGCACCCCCTCCCCCCCCAAATAAAAACCCATATACATATATATTTGGGGAGAGACTTTACTTTTCTTACATTTACTGTTCTAACATGTTAGTTCAGTCCCACTGCTGCCACAAACTGAGCTGAAGTAAACTCTGTCACCCTCTGGTGCCCGTAGAATGGATGACTCCACTTCCCACCAGCCTCGGGTTACTTCATTGTCGATGCAATGATCTGAACGAACTCCACTGCTGTTACAGCATCCAGCAGGAAAACATACTGTGATATGAGCCCTCTGACCTATTTAGGTGAATTTCATCTATTGGGTCACCAAAATCTATTCTTAAAAACTTTTTTATATCAATTGAAATGGCCCCTTTAATAAAGTAAAAAAAACATGACATCATTTTTATATTTATATCTGAAATGATCTTGTTTTTTTCAGTCGACACCACTTATTTGTGTTTTTATGAATTCATGAGTATTTGTTAAAAATCCCATCATTTAGTTCCATACCTTAGTAACCCATCAACCCTGTTACACAAATCCCTCTCCCCCATATAAAAAATGTTCCTTATGAGACACCATCAGCTGGAGTCCAGAAGAAGTCTTCTGAACAACATGGTGCACAAACAGGCACGTTACCGCCTTCTTTTATAACCATGTTTCAGTTATTTACTGTGAAAATGACCTTTGTTACTTCAACATCATATACAATGTCTTAATGTCATGCATGCCATGTGCTCTCCTGTTATTCACCACGTGTAGAGACGCCATCATAACCCGTCACACTCAAAATGATTACATGTTTGTAGTGTGAAGTGCTTAAACACAGAGTGTTTCTGCACAAATGCCACCAATCAAGACACACACACACACACACACACACACGCAAACACACACACACACACACACACACACACACAGATTAAATATCATGAATATTACACAGGTGTGCCCTGGTGGGCAAAACAAAAAGTCACTCTAAAATGTGCATTTGATCTTGAAAAAAGACATTCACTAAGATTTCACATGACGAGGGCTACAGAGATGTCAGTATCTGGAGTGACCACCATTCCCCTCATACAGTGCGACATGTCTTCTCCACATAGAGCTGAGTCTGATTGAAGTCCTTGTTTTATAGAATTAAGACCACAGAGTTTTAAGTATTTGACTTCAAAAAGATGAAGAGAGAGATGGAACTCTGCTCTTTTTAATCATCTGGTTTGTGCTAAATATCTCTACTTCGGTTTTACAAGAAGTAAGAAAATGGTGTGTTTGTGGAAAGTTCATGGGATCAAATTGAAGATAAGAAGAAAATAAGAACACAGAAGCATTTGTGCCTTGTGGTCAATTGTCACATGGGCCATTGGCCTCTTCACTTAAAATGTCCTGTCCCACTTTCTAAAAAGAATCCGGAGCCCATGATGTGTAACAGTTTACTATTCAGAGAAAAGTCTGCACATTACTGTAAAGCTTTGAGCAATATCTAGTTTATCATATTACTAATATTGTACAGAGTAATAATGATTACCCTCAATGACAGTATCATTACAGAGAAACAGGACATTTTAGGAACAGGAATTTGACTCAAATGTAGTCACGTGCTGATCTGTAAGCAGCATTGTCATTTTTCTTACCAATACAAAATAGTGATGATATAATACAGTGATGCAGCAGTGTGTTGTACAGTGCAGAATGTTCAGTAATGTCCTTCGGGGCATCCACGCATGCTTTTCGTGCATGTGAGCGCGCCCCAGTTAGCTCCCGGCCGCCGCTCTGCACCGCTCTGCACCGCTCTGCACCGCACCGCTCCGCACCGCTCCGCACAGCACCGCTCCGCACCGCTCTGCACCGCACCGCTCTGCACCGCTCTGCACCGCTCCGCACCGCTCTGCACAGCACCGCTCCGCACCGCTCCGCACCGCACCGCTCCGCACAGCACCGCTCCGCACCGCTCCGCACCGCTCCGCACCGCACTGCACCGCACCGCTCCGCACCGCTCCGCACAGCACCGCTCTGCACCGCTCCGCACCGCACCGCTCTGCACCGCACCGCTCCGCACCGCACCGCACTGCTCTGCTATGGCGATTACAGCACATAACGGCGTCCCGGGCCGACGCCGTCGCTGCAGAAACGTTGCGCCCACCCTTTGGTTCCCCCTCAGGTAAACATTGTTAGTTCTGTCAGCACATTTGCTGTAGTTTTTACTGTTAGCACTCAGGCGTCGCCATGTTGAGAGCCATTGAGAGTCAATCAGAATCCCCCCAGTATCTTGCACCTTTAATCTAAGAAATGCTGTACTTGTGAATTTTATTATTGAATGCAAAATGATGCCTTCTCCAAGTGCCTTTGATTTAGCTACAAGGAAATGTGAATATGACTGGAAACATGAATAAACTAAAGTAAAGTAAACTAGAATAAAAATGGTGTAAATGAAATGTTCCCCATGTGACTACAGGTTGTATCCCCATGAACCAGTTCAGGGCCACTGCTTTAGAGAGCTGTTTTCTATTTGGAATGGTTGTGAATAGCGTAGACTATGAGAGCGCTGACCCACTGTCCTTGCACTGCTCTACCAGTTAACCATCGCATCCATATGGACACCATACGGATTCAGGCCCTCACATGTATTCACAAATACATCAAATATATTGCTCTTCATCTGCAGGAGAAGCAGAGCAGATTTATTTACATCTCTTACCAGACGTATTCCCCTTCTTACAAATGCACCATGTGCGAGTATGTTCTTAAAAGACGTAAGCTACGGTGGCCCTGAGAGCTCAACGCACTGCAAATAGACACAACACAAGCAGACGTAGAAATATCTTCACCAACTCCACAGCACTCAAAAACACTTGACAACACATAAAAACATTCATTATGACGACACATGCGCAGCATTTAGAAAAGGCGCTGCAAGAATCTCACAACCAGCAGACACTAAAACGTGATGCACAGGGCTTTGACGTGGATCTTTGAGCTTATGAAGTTATTAAAGTCAGTGAAACTGGTGTTCGAAAAAATCACTGTGAAGACACGGTTGTTTTTCTGGCGTATTTTAACATTGTGATCCATGATTGAAGATCATGTATGACACATTCTGTAGATACAGTTGACTTGACAAAGTTGCAGCAGCACGTTAGCGAGAAAGATCTCTGTTTATTTCCTACCTGTGCTTGCATGATGAACCTTAACAGTAGGCTTTTATAGTATAATGATATATATTACATTTCAATTCCATAGCCTATTACATCAGTTTGCAACACAACATTGAAAAGGAAAAAGGAGTTTGTGAAAGTTTAAAGTGTCACTCCTACTGGACCACATCACCAACGCTGAACTGTTAAGTAAGGCCTCATAAAATGTCATCATCTCATCAAATCTTGCAGAAGCAGAAGCTGGGGAGCACTTTTTTGGAGGTCCAGGCCATCGGTCACGTCTTTGTGGATTCGGAGGAAGAGAAGTTGATCTATGAGTTGTGTTTTCCCTGAGGGACTGGAATGATTGAAACGTGGCCCTTTGGACCCTCTTCTTGCAGCAGCCTTGACCCCGTCCCCTCTGCACAGGTTACCAGAGCAACCAGTAGGACACGACCCATCACTGGCTTCCCATCTGCAAATACAGCCAATTGTCTAGCCAGGTTAGAAACACCACCAACATAGACGTCTGCTGCTTAGTTCTGGGAAGGTGGTGAACAATGGCTTTATCACCGCTTTTAAACTGAAAACAACAGCTGCATGCTGCAAACAATGCTGAACCAAAACAGTTGTGAAATGACAACAATGAGCTGAAAGACACTAAAACCTTCTGTGAAGGAACCACAGAGTCCATAATTCTGTGGTTTTGACACCATATGAGTTCTTTAGAAGATCTTTAATACCTTTAATCGCTTGTCTTAGTGAGCCTTACGAGCTGACCTGTTTTTTAAAGGGTATAAGTCCATCTGAGTTCTTTTCAGGGGTTTTCAAATGGAAACGCCCACTCGTGCCCACACACAGCTTAGTCACCGTTAGCTGCGCTAAGTTTGGAAATAAGTAAAAGTGAGGTTGTATGTGGGCTTTACTCCCCTGTGCTGCAAGATTAAATGACTGTTTTTATCAATGGAGTCTGATGGCATTGAAGAGAGCAATATAACAGCTTCAGTTCCTCGTCTAAAAGGGCCTTCTGACGGCAAGATAAAGTGATGGGGGAGGGGAGCAGCACAATATTGCTGGTGTACCGCTGCCTCAATCAGGTATTTCATATGCGTTATCGTGTGACTTTCGGGTTCGGACTAATGTGGTGTCCACACAGCAGTATACTGCTTAGCTTCAGTGCCGGTACTCTTGTCTCCTTCTCTAAACTGGCAAAGCATGCTGACCGCCATCTAAGTGACAATGCACTGATTATATGGATGTATCTGTGTAGCAGCTTCAGCATGCAAGAACCTACGTCAGGTCACATGGGACGGAGATGGAGTTGTGGAAATAGTATTTTGGCGCTAAAACATACATACTTCAAACAAAATGTGAATGTTGGGATTTAAATACATAAGGAACACCCCTGGGAAGCTCCCCCCTTAAAAAATAATGGACTCACCCTTTAAAGTGCCTTCAATGCTGGAAGGGGTCTGTTTGTTGGTTTTAGGATAACTACTGTAAGTTAATCAGTGAAGAAGAGAACAACACTTAGGTTTGTCTTTCAGTGCGTGTGAGTGAGTGTCTGATGAGGGACTCCAGAGTTGCGGTGAGTTTTGAAAGGATGCACAGCGAGCAGAGTGGTGAAAAGGCTAATGGAGAGACACCTCCCCACTGACACTGCAACAATTATCTTTGTTCCTCTCTCCGCTACCAAAAAACAACTGACCAGGACAAGTGACCTCCGCACAGCAGGGGAGAGACACAAGGACAAAAGGACAGAGAGAGAAAGACAGCAGATAAAGAGAGCGACCGGGGACAGAAAGAGTAACTTGCTGTTTGCACACACACACACACACACACACACACACACACACACACACACACACACACACACACAAACATATATATATACATACACACTCTCCTCCACCCCGGCTCCAACTATCAAACACACCAAACTGACCTGTCAACTTGTTTCCCCCCCACCTGTTTAATAAACGACTTCCCCCTACTGTAACAAAGGCACATTTTAGGCCAGCATCCAGACTTAGAAACAGAACCAGGTGGTGACCCACTGAACAAACAAAGAGTCAGGGTCAGTCAGGACGGACCTTTGACCACTCTGGCAAATAGCTTGAACATTTTCTCCGAGGGATGCACACGGTCTTTTTGTCTTGAGACTGAGCATGTATTTTTGGGGGTCTGCTGTCAAAGCTCATTTAACAAAACGCACCGTTCATTTAGGGCTACTGTTAACCTCTTGCTTGGTGGCTGGGGGGGAATAATAGTGTTGAACCTCAGCTGTGAACTGTGTAAACATGAACAGTGACCTGAGAGGAGACAGAGTGCTGCAGGGATGACGTGTTTTTGTGGGCCAACCTGGATGTTAGCATCTCACTGGTTGCCCTGACAAAAAGCCAATTGGATTTTTCCATTGGATTTTGGATTATCGCAGAAAGTAAGCTCTGCAGAAGACCAGCTTTTACGATACTTACACATTTTGGTCAGCAAGATAATCTTCACAAATGAACACCACTTTTATAAGTTTTCAAGCGTGGATGCTACTGTAGAAACATACTAAGCTAATGAAATCACAACAAATCTTAGTTTCAGGTGATTATACACGAATGAAAACATATTTATGAATATCATATTTCATTTCTGCCAATAAATCCCCCTAAATACTACACACTGTTCCTTTAAGCAACACATTGACAGCAGATCAGACCCTGACTGCTGTGTGACACTGAGCTAGATTCATTGTGTGAGCTGCAGTTTTGTAGTGCATGGAAATGGACCGAGATGAAGACATTTTAAAAGGTCAGATGATTTAAGGTTAAGTTAAAAATATTGCAGATCGCAATAGGAATGTGAGCAGAGTGTACCAACACATGAAAAGAACAAAAGAAACAAAACAATTCCCCTCTGTGTCTATTTTTGGCCTCTGCTTATTCTTCAGTCTTTGCTAAAAATGTTGTGTTCTCCAGTGGTCCATTAGGGAATGCTGGGAATTTGGATCTACAATACAGCATAAGTCGTTCCAGTGTCTGGGCTCCTTTTGAATTATCTACCCAATGGGTGCACTTCAACCTCTGGGATTCCTCCGCTGAGTCGGTCAGGGGTCTGTATTGTATTCTTAGATGTAATCATATTTCCATCAATTAACCAATTCTGTAAAAATCTATACCTAGTATTGTCTGCCAAAATCCACAACACTGCTTGTCATGCAAGGACTGAACTTCATTTAATTTCATGTCAAGTTCGCCATGTGGTTTGAGTCAATCGTGCTTCTTTAGCTGGTGGCTAAATAGTGCGTGTCAACCTATAACGTCAGGGTACCAAAACATATTAAAGATATTGTTTTATGATGTTGAAGTTTGTCCAAGTCTCACCTGATTTTCAGCCACTTCACTTTAAAACTACTAAATCTGGCTGCTGTGAGACAACACACATGCGGTACAGATGCCTCATAGTATCAAAGAAGACTATACTGCTGCTTTATGAACTATAATATGGATTCATTTTGTCACGAGACTGATCTTACAGGCACAAAGCCAAACACATGAAAACATTTTGGCATCTTTTGAAAAGACGGTTCCTTCGGGGCAGTAATGATGTTATATGAAGACAGGGAGAAAACAATTAACCATGTCACTGATAACAGAATAGCCTTTTGAGGGTCATAAGTCACCCTAATTCACAGGAATTCGGTGAAGAGGTCTGAGCAGACCATTCTGCATTAGTTCAGCGCCTTTATGGGGGCCAAACACAGATGTGCACTTGTGGAAAAGTGAATTCCCCCCACTGTGTGGGCCCCCCGCCCGTCACCTGACCACCACACTCTCGTAAACCGAGGCCAGACCTCTGCCACGCCTTTGATCACCTTGCACCTTGAAGAACCGCTTCATATATATCACCGCCTTAAAGGGGGGCTCAGAGATCTGATGATCTGACGCATTCCTCACGTGTTCCCTGATAGTGTTTTCTTAGATGGAGATTTATCGATGTTCCATCGACACAAAAGCACAAGTATCAGCTTTGGAAAAGAGCGTTCAGTGAAGGCCTTTTACAAAGAAAGTCTTTCTGGGCCTTTCTGCATGCTGGAACAGGACAAGTTGAAAACACACACAAAAAATCACTACTTAAAGCTGCACAAATCAACATTTTTATATCAGCAATGAATCAAATGACAAAGTGTAGTGTGAAATGGGTTACTCATCGTGACCTAAGATAATAATCACCCATGTTATGTTTTGCTTGTGGTTTTGTCCGTTTTATCATCCCAGCTCCTGACCAAAACAAAGTTAGGAGCTATATCTAGTGAACATAGTGGAGCACATAGCTGCTACAGTGCCAGATGTTTCCCTCGGCAGTTGGTGGGGACCAAAACAGAGCTAAAAGAGAGTGAATTTGGGATTTTTAGAGCGTAACATGGCTCCAAATAAATGATTTTGTTGCTTCATATCTGTTTGCTAACATGTCACCTATATACTGTATTAATTTTGTAAGGTCACTTTGTTTTAATCCACCTATTGTAATATGCGTTTTTAGTGTGGACAGATAAAATGTCTGTAAACACTGGAAGTTGAAAAGAAAATGCAAATACTAAGTTTTATTTTTACATTTAATCATTTCACCTTCAGGCCTGAATCAATCTAACAATGTATATATTTGACACTATGTATATATTTGAAGGTTTACAAACTTTCAACATGAACAGTAAGAGTACCTCTAAAAAGTATGACCTCACATTGGCCTTTTCAGTAAAACCCCTGCAGTGTCACATCTTAGATTTGACCTGTACAGGTCCCCGCTGGTGGTTCCCCCAGCGGTGCTGTTAAAAAGCAGGAAGGATGGAGGCATTCCTCCATCCAGGGCCTCCTGCTTCTGCTTCTCTCTCATCTCGCTCTAAATCACAGCAGCAGGGCCTGCAGGGGGCAGAGGGGAACATGAAATACTGCTGCTCTGACAAGCATTAAAGACTGTGACGATGCTGCTCGGTGTAGGACGACTGCTGGGAGCTGAATGCAGGACAGATACAGATGAATAAATGGATGAGGGATGGATGGATACCCTGGACTAATGCCCCCCCCCCCCCCCCCCGTGAAACGTGAAGAAACGTGAAGAAACCTTTTTACTGACCCCCCTCAAATTGTGCCTCAACTAGTTTCAGTAAAACTATGTGTCATTTTAAAATACATTATTATTGTTTTTCATTTGAGGCGAGACTTCTTGAGCCTAATTAGCAGCCAGATATGAGCATTTAAAATGAAATGCGATAAGTCATTTGACATAATCGGAATGCTTATAATAAGCCTCCTCATCTGGTTCTCCGTGGAGCGCAAGAAAAAAAAAGTTATTGGAAAGTGTCTGAACGGCCCGGGTCTGGTTTGAATCACCTTCAAAAACACACCGCTACTTCTTCCCCGGGACTTCACCGAGGCTTATCATCTCTACCTCGCCGCTTTTGTTTTGAAAGGCTGATAATTTGATTTTCCCTCCCTGCCTCCTTTCAGCGGGCAGTTGAATGTGTCAGGACTGATAGGACAATCAATTAGGAGAGGAGCAGCACTTCAGACAGGACAGTGTGTGTGTTTACAGTGAGTGTGTTTCAGTGATAAGAATGAAGCATTACAGTAAAGCTTGGTATAATATGAGAGATATCTGACAAGCATTAAAGACTGTGACGATGCTGCTCGGTGTAGGACGACTGCTGGGAGCTGAATGCAGGACAGATACAGATGAATAAATGGATGAGGGATGGATGGATACCCTGGACTAATTGTAGTGCATGGAAATGGACCGAGATGAAGACATTTTAAAAGGTCAGATGATTTAAGGTTAAGTTAAAAACCGAGATGAAGACATTTTAAAAGGTCAGATGATTTAAGGTTAAGTTAAAAATATTTAAAAAATAGATCACGGTTCCTGCGGCCCATGGTAGCTCTATATCCCTCGTATGAATGCAGACCTTAATGCGGAGTTTTAAGTCCGATGTAAGATGTGAACGTGGTAAATGTTGCATGAAAACATCGACTCGTTTGCATTGTGATTGTGAGCCTGTTAGCATTTAGTTCAAAGCACTGCTGTGCTCATGTGCAATTTCTCAGAGCCGCTATAGCGTGCCTGCAGACCATCAGTCCTGTTAGTCATTCAGTTACATTAGAGTTACAGTTTTACAGTCAATCTCTGTGATCTCACCATGCGCAATGTTTGAAACAGCTTTTGAAGCAAGACGTCAACCGGGCCATCTCGGCCATTTTCCACTCAGTAGATTACTGTTTTAGTCCATGTTGACTGCAGACCGGACGGAAAACGGAAACGTCAATGACCCAGGACAAAGGTGTCTTTCAGAGTGTCTATGGTTTGCATGTTCCATATTTGATTGTAAGCGTGTCATGCAGTGTGGGACTCGGACTAGTCTGGTCTTGGTCTTGACTCAGTCTCGCCCTGCCTTGGTCTTGGTCTTGACTTGGTCTCAACCCCTCAAATTCTTGGTCTTGTATCGGCCTCGATACACTCTGGTCTTAGCCATGACTTTGAATCGGTCTCGGTGGTCTTCACTAGGGATGCACCGATCGGCTGATAACGAGTTCTGAACCATTACCAGTGTTTAATTAATAAGCTGCATGTATAAGGCAACATCAGGCCTGACTTAAACATTGCTTTGTAAACTTTGTAAAAGAAAATGTAACAAATAAATATATAGATATAAATGTACTTAATTGTTACTTATTAGAATAACTGTATCAGATAATCAACAAATTGTCACCGATACCAGATCCACCTGTTGAATTCAATATTGGACCAATATCAGTATGGGTATCGGTATGGGTGCAGTCTTGACTGCAGCACTGCAGGTTAGGACGTCTTTATCAGCAAACACAGAAACAATCTGATGTTCACTCGTTCGCATCTCATGAGGAACACGTGTGATAAAGTGACTTATTGGACGTTCAAGGTTTTTACCTGACAGCAACCATAACTATCAAATGACCGTTGACCATTGACTGTTTCTCAAACTGTCACCGTGGCAGCTCAGAGGAAGTGAGGAATGAATAAACTGCACTACAGGGAGTGAGCTCCAAGCATTGGGGGTTTTATTGGGGAGAGGCCTGGGAGGAGGGCTGGATGTGAAACGAGTCGGTTTGTGTGTGTGTGTGTGTGTGTGTGTGTGTGTGTGTGTTTGCCACGTGTGTTTTAAAGTGTGTGTTACAGTGCCTGTCAGGTCTGTTACCTCAGGTCTGCAGAAGCCATGCTTTGTTGGCGCTGTTGCTACTGTTGTGTGTGTGTGTGTGTGTGTGGTAAATTGCCTTCTGTCTCCTTCCATTTAGTCCCGGGGCTAAACGTACATGACAGGCCCTCACTGTTGCAGCTGATCTCCACAGCCAACAGCCTCCAGCCCCTGATCCCAGACCAGCAGGGCTCCTTATCCCCGCGCAGCAGGGAGAAGCCGCTACCGAGACTGCAATCACACACACTTTAATAGCCAGACAGAAGAGCTTCTGTTTGGTTATCACTCCAAGTTTTAAGATCTAACTTTAACTTGATGATTTTGAAAATAATTCACTTGTCCTTGTCTTTCCTCACAGATCAGAATTAGTGGAAAGGATGAAAGCATTGCACTCACGTGTGTGTCTAAAGTAAAACATCTGAGGTGTCTTTAAGTGACAGTTTTGCCTTTAGGACTTTTAATTCTTGCATTACGGTCAGTTTGGAAACCATAAATACCCGACTGTGAAGACGCGATGATCAAAATTGCCCAGAGTTATCATCAGATTCTTGCTAAAAAGAAAAACGTGGACATAACAGAGTGACCCACAAATACAAAAACAACATGAGGTGTCCATAGTGACGCCATGCCTGCAGCCTTAAAAAAAGATGATACTTCATCTCTGTAGACACAAGGTGGAAACGACATAATCCCACTGCTCACTTACTGCTCAGCACCAAACTGTAGGAAAAGTTAGCCACTAACTGGTGAACATTGTGGAGCATTTAAAGGCTAAAGAGATGTGTCCCTCATGAGTTGGTGGAGAGCAAAATGGAGAGTGAATAGAATCAGCTGGATACGAACACAACTCAGACTGATGCTAATGTTACAAACGTTTGCTCAATGTGTAAATAAGGCATGTCTCATACATACTTTAGAGTCCCAGTGATTTTGAAGTTAGAGCGTCTTTAGCTTCTGTTCTGAGAGTGGTTGGCTGTAAGGGCGGCTGCAGCTCAGGGTCCTTCTACCACAATGTCAGGCGGCTTGATAGAAGTCACTAAAATTTGCAGATTGATTGATGTTATATTGTTGGTTCTAGTTAACATTAGCACACTTCATACTTCGTTTTACAGGAAGAATAGATGATGGGATTTTGATATAAAAATACAAAGAACTTTTTTTTTTTTTTTCTTTGCATATATTGTTAAATAGTTGCACAATATGACCATGGATGTAATATCAAAGGGTTAAAAAGGCCTTTTCATTCCATCCCAACTTTAAGGTGATAGTTGATGTTGTGGTTACAGCTTGTTGCACTGCCCCCAAATGGCAAAGCTTATTTCAGTATTTAACACACACAAAGAAAGCCAGAATGGGAGTTATACACCACTGACTGCACTGCTTATGATACAAAATGAGTGTGAGAAACAATGGTTTGTGTGAGAAGTTAATAATGCTCTGGAGCCGCTTAGATTCCTCTGTAAACAGTCCCGCTGTGGGTCGTGAGCAACTGATGGCAGGCCAAGGTCAAGTAAACAAGTTAGCGGGATTCCTTCGGCTCCCCAAACATCCAGTCGTCGGCCACCTGCTGCTAATCTGCGCGGCTACTGGGCCTCTGGAACCATAATACTTTCTGTCACTGATATTCCGCATGAAGATTCAATCCTCAAATACCTGGCCTGCTTACAGAAATGTGTATTGTGCATCATGCACACGCAGGATTTGTTAACCCTGTTTCATGTTATATGTTGCCTGACTCATCTTTGGTGATCAATCAGGTACACAAAAGATATTTCCCAAATGTTTGGAAACTAAGGCATAGGCCGTAAAGTAGGCCTACCGTCTCTCCCACACGTTTAAACACCCACCCACACACACACACACACACACACACACACACACACACACACACACACACACACACACAGACAAGCTCCAACCTTGGCAGACACTCATCGGCTGGACCCGGAGCTGCTGCCCGTGAAAAGGGAGATTCCCAAAGTACAGTGTGAAATAGAAAGAAGAAATAAGGCAATGTCAAAGGAATGTTTTACCATAACATTAGGCCCATGGAGGGAGGTGCTGACTCAGTGTGTATATTTCCCACAATCCAGTGAAGCATGAAGATAATGGAGTCGCTTGTCAATGTTGGACAAATTAAGGCATAGGAGTTAAAAGGGAGACACAATTTACAATGTCTTGAACCACTGAACCATTTTCATTCCTTCACTTGAACCCAGTTGTAACAGAAATACATCCAGTGTTTGGATCAGAGGTGGTGGTGTCATGGTTTGGCACGAGAACAGGCCCCTGATAAGCCGAAGGGCTTTGCCTGCCAGTTCTCAGAGATAAAAGGAGATCTTGTTCACAGATCAGTGAGCCCTGCCTATCTCTGGTTTGATGCTGAGGTCAAGGTGGCTGGCCGTCCCCCACAGCTGGCACATACTGGACAATGTTCCTGGCAACACTCATGGAAGGAAAATGATTTTATTCCCAGGGCCTGGTCACTGCAGCATTTTAAAACAGCAAAAGTTGAGTTAATTCCGGGTACACTGGTAGCTCACCGGGTAGATCGTGTACCTTTAAGGTTGAGACCTTACCGCAGCAATGTCGGAACCCATCAACCATCGGTCTTACGTCCATAAGCCTCTGGGGTCAGGGGGCTACATTTCTGGGGTTCCAGTGTAGCCCGCGGATATCTGGGCTACGACTTCCTTTTCCGTGCGCTGCTCGTTGTTTACAGTCCGATTAGCAACTCCAGATGTGGGAGTGGAGTTGAAGTGGAGAGACGACGTGTACGACCGGACAGTTTCACGAGTAGCCAGTTTACAAGCTATATCTAAACCAATGAAAAGCCAAATTATCGTCAGACGATAGCCGGTGGGTTCCCCGATTCCGTTTCAGGCCAGTGCGTTCCGCCTCTTTTGCTCTCATCACAGACTGTTCACCTGCATTCAACCTAAACCCGCTCAAACCTGATTGGTCAATACTACTAACACTACAAAATGGAAACCACCTAACCTAACACTTCTTTCACCAAAAGCTTGTCCTGTTGCCTACAGATTATATTATTACTGCAGCCGCTTGGATTCAAGTCAAACCCAGGGCCCTTTGCTGCATGTCATCCCCTCTCTCTCCCCTGCCTTTCCTGTCAGTCTCTCTCTATCAAGAAAAGCACAAACACCCATGAAAACAATCTGTTCACTCAAATGGAATTTCCGCAATTTGTGGCAAGAGCAAAGTGAATTATGCACAATTTTCTTTGCGAATTGAGTTCAACTATGGAGAACTTTTTCATTGAGGCACCAGAGAGCTGGAGCGTCTGAAATGGTGGAAGCTGGTGTAAACTGCAAATAAACAAGCTTTGCTAACCAATTATTTAAAGAAGTCCCTTTAAAGCTGTAAGCTGCTGGACTTGAGGATCAAAGCACTCAATTCAGAAGCTGAAGAGGTCATAGTTTGAAATAGGCTGTGAATAAGAGACGAGATTCCTGCTCACATCTGATGTATGGGATCATACAAGTGGCTCCGTACTCCTGTGAGCTCTGGGAGTATAAATAACTGTCTCAAACCAAAGTAATTTTCACACTATTCTCTACAGTACAAACACCCTTTTCTACAGTACTGTAGCAGTTACACCTTTGCTTTCCTTGATAATTAAAGTGGTTGAGCCCGAAACACTGGTGTGTTGTCCTCAAACACTACCCCTTCAGAATCCAGTGCTACAGGACTGTCTAGGTGTGTTGAGGGGACTATTCATTCAGTGCTATTCATGTTTTTCCTTTCCATGAAATATCAGCTCTGCGTTCCTCTCCGTCCTGTTGGCCGTTGCTTTCTGTATGCTGTCAGAGCCGTGGGCGTCGAGGACGGCGGCCGAACGCATGAATGCCGGGCTTTGTGTGCTGGGAAGTGTGGGCTGCGATCGCCTCTGGTCTTACCGTTTAGGTGGAGGCGTGAGAGGGGAAAAACACATAGGGTTCGCCTTACCGCTGCTATATGAAAACCTTACTTTTAATATGGGAATTCCTAACATTTCCAGACTGGTGCTTATGATTTTCACATCAAAAGTGCAGGGAGGAGCTGGGGAAAGTTCTGGCTTGAATTAAAAAATAAGTTATTGCAATTGGAGGTCTAAGCAATGGCAGCAATTGACGATTCACAATTGGCGAAAGGCCTGCTGGGAGCCAATAATCAACTTTGCTACCAATCGTCAGCGCTGCATATTCAGGTGGCAGTATCTGTTTCGGCTAAACAGCCCCTCCTGGGCCAGTTTTAATCGAGGGTGGACTCCCATGTGCCTCACCAGATCAATACGCGTCAGTGGGGACAAAGAGCGCCTTTTAGAAAACAAAACATTCCAAGTAGCGGGAATCCAAAGTGAAACAGAAGCACTGCGGTGTTTGCTTTGGATGGAGTTTCACCGTTACACTGAACCTGAACCTGCTGCTGAAGGCGACGGGTGGCGTAGGTGGTGGTTTATAAGATGGCCTACTCCTACAAACACAAACACGCACACACTGAAAGGCCCAACACATTTAAAAGTGTTCCCCCCCCCCCTTGTCTCTCGGTCTTTCTCTCACACACACGCGCACACACACACACACACACACACACACACACACAAAGGAAGGCTTTCTTCACTTTTGCTTTTTTAACTCTTCCTCTCATTAAAGCCCCTGCTCCTGCTGCAGCCTGGCTCGCCGGTACATGAGGTAGTCAGTTGAGGGGTCAGGTTGAGCCATAAATGCACTCAAGCATGAGTTTGGCCCCAGAAGACCCTAAATTCTTGAGGATGGACATTACCTTCTAGGGAGTTGGGAAGCAAGGCGAGGGGTTAGGGATCTCTTCAGTATCACATTTTGACATTTTAAAATGGGATTATGCAGGTTTACTTTTTTGTAAAAAACAACAACACATTTTTGAAAAATGATTATTGACACAGGGAATATTGCATATTGTATGACATTATCTTGTATATCTTTCTCCTTTTTTATTATATTTTCTCTTTTTAAGCTACCGGAGCCATAAAGAATATCAATGCTTTGCCAGATACTCCTTGCTTTTCCGTAAAGGCCAATGTTGTTGCTGCTGGAAACATAAAACATAAGACTTCCTGTGGGAATTTCTTTGCTGAGAAAGACCTACCTGACACCAGATTTTTGGAACAACAGAGTAAATGTTTTCATGAACTGGATATAGAGGGAATCACAGCTGTGTTACATCAGTTAGCAATAGAGAGCAAGATTTAGAAAAGTGGACATTTTCTATGACATTGTCAAAGGTTATTGCTGATAATGATAATTATAAATATGACATAAATTTTATTTTCAGCGAACAGACTTGACCTCCTACTCTGACCTCAGCAGCCAAGGGCCATGCAGCGGTCACTGTCATTGTCTGATTGAGCAAACAATACGATATGATAGGATACTGCACTGTGGTACGAATGACATGATACCAACGATGCAATACTATCCTATGCGATACTATGCAATACAATATTACACCATACCATACAATACCGTACCATACGGAATAAACCATACGGAACGATGTGATATGAATGGTATTATACGATACGTATGAACGATTTGAAAAAATGTGATACGATATGAACTATACAAAAGATATGACACGATACTAAGGATACAAAACAATGCGATACAAACAATACGATATAATACCAACGATACGATACAATACAAACGATACGATATAATACGAACGATATAATATGAATGATACGATACGAACGATAAGATATAATACGAACGATACAATATAATACGAACGATATAATACGAACGATACGATACGAACGATACGATATAATATGAACGATACGATACGAATGATACGATACAATACGAACGATACAATATAATACGAACGATATAATACGAACGATACGATACGAACAATACGATATAATACGAACGATACAATATAATACGAACGATATAATACGAACGATACGATACGAACGATACGATATAATACGAACGATACAATATAATACGAACGATATAATACGAACGATACGATACGATATAATATGAACGATATGATACGAACGATACGATACAATACGAACGATACAATATAATACGAACGATATAATACGAACGATACGATACGAACGATACGATATAATACGAACGATACGATATGAACGATACGATATAATACGAACGATACGATATAATACGAACGATATGAACGATACAATACAATACGAACGATACAATATAATACGAACGATATAATACGAACGATACGATACGAACGATACAATATAATACGAACGATATAATACGAACGATACGATACGAACGATACGATATAATACGAACGATACGATACGAACGATACGATACAATACGAACGATACAATATAATACGAACGATATAATACGAACGATACGATACGAACGATACGATATAATACGAACGATACAATACGATTGATACGATATAATACGAACGATATGAACGATACAATACAATACGAACGATACGATACCAACGATACAATTTAATACGAACGATACAATTTAATACAAACGATACGATACGAACGATACGAAACAAACAATGCAATACGAACAATACGATATGAAGCAAATGACACAATGCTATGCAACACCATGCGATGCCACGGTATGGGATGCAATATGATATGATAAGAACGATACAAACTACATGATACAATACTAACAATATGATGTAATGCGAAACAACTTTTTGTCAGTCTACACTGAAATTCATTTTGAATCCTTGGGCAGTTCCGTTCAAGAAATTGAACTATTACCACCATTTGCACTAATATCCCAAATCCATTGTCCATTGTCATTGTTGGTCTTCAATATATATTTATATGTATAGTGTTAAATGTTTATGCTTAGTGTCTCTGTTCTACTTTGTTGTCTTTAATGTCCTTGTTTTTATATTTTGTTCATTTGTATATTCCATGTATGTACGTTGAGAGCAATGTGTAAACCGGAGTCAAATTCCATGTGTGCGTACGAATACATGGCCAATAATAGTCATTCTGAAACATACAGTTACACATATGACATTTTTGTAGACGTACAAAACACAGTCACAAGCACTTGGCTTTGTCTCTGCCACTCTTATCTTGCGTTGGGTAGTGCATATTAAAGAGTCAATGCAAAACTGGGAAGCAGTGGATAACACTCAAACATTTGACCTTCCATCTCCATTTATCAGCACAACACATAAAGCACAAAGAAGTTCACTCACTGTTTGGTAAGTCGAGCACAGTGCAAATGTCAGAACAGAATGTGGCTATGCCAAAATCTAGCTGTTATTTTGAGTTCAGACCAATTGTTGTCCCAGGAGTACCAGCCTCAAAATGAAAGTTCAAACGAAGGCCTGTTACACTGAAAATGCATCTAAATGGCCAAAATAAGCTGAGCACAGATAATGAAGACTACTTAGTTTCAAACAAGGATAAGGTTTAGGTTTTTTTCCCATGAGAGAGCAACATAACGACAAAGCATTCACTGCAAGATGTGGGCAATCGCCGCGGACACATGGTAAACATTATTCAGCAAGTGGAATGCTCATAAATAGAGAAATTGTACAAATGTGTTGTTTTTATTCATGTATTTTCACCACGTGTCTCGCGGTGTTGGACTTCTGGTTTAGGTTCAGGGTTAAAACTTTGCAGATGAAGACTGGACCGGTGGACACTTCTCCCTCCTCTCTTCCTTCCCTCTCTGTCTGTCTGTGTCTCTCGTGCGAAACCTCTCCGTCTAGCCTCCGCCGTCAGATACTGTGAGAAAATGACTTTTATAGCTCAGTAACAGAGCACCAAAATTAAACAAATCTTGTTAAGTTATTTTACTGAATATAAAAGCGGTGTTGCTGAAGTTAAGCAGTGGTTTCTACTTTTACTGGGCTGTCTCTGCAGGATTTACAGAACTTCAAATTGTCTGGTGTTGCATTGTGTGTACATCTATATATATGTGAATGAGCGTGCATATATATATATGTGTGTGTGTGTGTGGCAAAGGCCCCGGTGCTTAAACCTCTGCGGTTCCTAATTCATTCTACCTCACATCCCCATAAACATCCTGCTGCAACTCCCTGGTGGTTTGTTTATGAGCTCAGCCTCTTCAAACAAAGCCCACACAGGAGGTCGGTTTTCATCTCGTATGGCAAAAGGCATCACATCATCCACACAGTGTGCCATCACTGGCAGCAATTAAGTAGCTTGCAAAGTGCCGTAAAATAAAACGAATAAAACTACATTAGCAATTATCAAAATACAAAAAAAAGCGTTTTCTTTGTCAAATATGACGGATTATTGCTTTAATAGAGGCATGTGGCACATGGAGTAAATTGGTGGCTGAAACCCAGCATCTATTCTCAATTCCTCTAATAACCCCCTGCCTTCTCTTAAGCAGGGACAATATGAGACAATGATGTGACTTGTGGAGCGGCGTGCTGCACATTGAAGGGCTACCTTCTACTGAACAAACATTCAATGAACACAGTGCAGCTTTAAAAAGCTTTGGAGACCAAACCAGCTCGAAACATCTTCATCCTCTCAAGGGATAACACCGTCCTCATCCTCACAAACACTGTGCTACAGCAGGGTTACTTAGACAAACATCCGTGATGATAAGGGGGGGGGGGGGGTAATGACCGCAATGATAGAGAAATCATTTTCCCTGCGCCCCGCCCGACATCACTGGGACATCAGTTGTTTCAACAGTGCAAAAGGAAGAGCAGAGGCCCAGGTCTGAGTATTTATTTCTAGATGTGATAGTGACGAGACTTTATCTTGAGAAAATAAACGGAAGCGTGCCTGTGTTAGTGTTGGAGGATCAGATTCTACAAGTTCTTAAAGGTAAAGTACAATAATGGATCTTTCCTTGAATTAGGGGTTTGTAGGGTATAAAAAACTAAATTTAAAATGTTGAAGCTGTTTATATTTATAACAACATTCAGTTAGATGATGTGTAATGTGACAGAGGTAGCAAACACATAGAGAACCATCAGCCGACGCTGGACTTCCCTTCAGCTTTGCAGGTCTTTTTTAGTATCTTTCAGCTCATCGAGGGGCATGCAAGAACCACTCATGAAAAGATGCTAAGCTAAGATTCTTAAAGGGCCAGTGTGTGGGATTTGGCGGTATCTAGCAGTGAGGTTGCACATTGCAACCAAGGGAACTATACAGCGTGTCGGAGAAGTACTTTGACCGAGCTGAAAACACTAATGTGCCATGTGTTTGGTTTGTCCGCTCTGGGTTACTGTAGAAACATGGCAGTGCAACATGGAGGACTTCCTCAAGAGGACCCGCTCCACATGTAGATATAAATGGCTCATTCTAAGCTACAGAAAACACAACGATTGTTATTATCAGTTGATTATACACTATAGAACACATACTTATTAATATAATATTTAACTTCTGCTGATATATCTCCCAAAATACGACACATTGGCTCTTTAAATGACTCGTACGAGTGACTGAAGATCATTTTTGCTATTCATATTCTTGTACTTTTCTCGCTGGTACAAACAAAATATACGGTTGGTCCAGATCTGTCGTATGAGTTGTGAACAGGGTGCAAAAAACACAAATGAGACTTAATTAAGAATCATAATGCCTTAATCTGAATGAATTTGGAGTTAATAAACTGAAACTAATTGCATACAAGTTAGAATAAGCGATGCAAAATTAATATTCTGTTCACCATATGACCATCATCATTTTGGCTCGCCAATTTTCAGAGGTTTTTTAGATTCCGTTTAATCCTTTTCTGGCGTATTTTGGCTCAGAAACACATCCAGTTCAGTAAGATAATTCTCCCTCTCTCAGCTGCCTCAGGGTCTTAATGCAGGTCTCAGCAGTGTCATTCTCTGTTGCAGCCGACAGTGTGACAACTACTGAAGGCTTTTATATTCTCTCATGCAACATCTCTGTGACTGTTACGCCCCCTCGTCTCATATTAGTTTGCTTTATAAAGATGTTTTTTAAGGTATAACTCCATGTTGAAGTGTTTCCCCTTCTTTTTGTCTGTCACAGCACAGTACCGCACTGATGACACGTTGTTGGCAGCTACACTATTAATACTGTTTGACACGGCTCGGTTTTTTTGTTTTTGTCTACTGATTCACAACAGCAGCACTTGAAGCTCTGCCATGTGAAAAAAGCCTCACAAATAAAAAGTAAGAGGGATTTAGGATAAGAAAATATTTGTCTTGAATGAGGCTTGTAACTGTCCTGTTTGTGTTCACTCTCGTAGCTCTTATTGCCGATGTTTCCATCCACAGCAGCCAGCTGTTTTAAGTAATAAATAAAAAAGAAGCCACTGTACACGGACACCTGTTCAGCAACAAACAGCAGACAAAGCTAGCGGCTAGCTGGCACACAGTGAAACATTTACTCTGTGTTCATATTGCTCAAACTGCAATGACCAGAAGCCGAGTGGGAAATACTGTTGATGCCAGCCTCCAAGTTGTAGTTCTGAGTCAGAGATATTGGGGACTGCTGACAGATACAATGTATCCCATTAGGTGGAGAGAGGTTTGGAGGTGTCAACAAACCTGTAGCAAGAATGGCTGCAAAGCCACCACCACTGGTAATTAGTCTGCAGTCCAATATTTAAACAAAAACAATTAACAATAGAAACTAGACTGTTTGTATCTGGTTTCACTTAAAGGGCCAGTGTGTAGCATTTAGGGGGGTATATTGGCAGAAATGGGGTATTATATTAATAAGTATGTGATCTTAGTGTATAATCTGGAAAAAGAATCGTTACCTTATTATGAGCCGTTTATATCTACATACGGAGCGGGTCCTCTTCACGGAGCCAGCCGCCATGTTTCTACAGTAGCCCAGAACGGAAAAATCCCTGGCTCTAGATAGGGCCATTCACGCTTTATCGTGTCGGGTTCCGTAGTTCCTCTCCACACTTGGCACACAGGAGAAGTTTCTGCTGGTTGTAATATGCAACCTCCCCGATAGATGGTGCAAAATCCGACACACTGGACCTTTAACAAACTGCTCCAAAAACACAACACAGCTAAAGTAAGGCTAAAGGCTAGCAGTGTGGTTGGGAATAGCGCATGAACATTTTGGGGAAAATTGGGAGGATTTCCTATTCCTCTCATTCTCCCTAAATTGTGTGAATGCGGCATTGGCAGCTCAAAAGCCATACGTTTCTCTCGGGAGCTGGTGGAAACCAAAACAGAGCAAAAATAGGATTTACATTCATCAAGTCAGCTGAGAAAGAATTCCGAACGAATGCTAATGTTGCTCCATGCCTGCTCTATAATATAAATAGTCAACTGTTTGCTAACAGATTCGTCATGTCAACTTTATGAGGTGATGATATGTGAATGTGGTGCTGCAAAGCCCCAAAGTGGCCAAACAGGCCTACACATTTTAACATTCTGTGTCGAGCCTTGCTATGCTTTGAACAGTCACAAATATCTATAAGCCAAAGACGACATGTTGTAAGAATAGTTGTTGTTTTTGTAAATGGTGGTAATCTGATTTAGCAGGGAAAGTCATACATTTTATTGTTACCAGAAAAGTGTAAGTGTTTAAGTGTTACCAGACTTCAGCAGGATTAAAGTAATGAAACATAGCATTCATCATCCCTGATAGTGCCGTAACGCCAAGACCAGGGTCCAGGAACACAGCTCAGTTTATGGATGCAAGTCATGCGAACCATTCTCCTCCATGACTCTGCACCATAAATTATTCCCGTCACAGCACAGAGGTGAATCAGCAGACCTCCAGAGTTTAAGTTTCCAAAAACGTTGGTTAATGAACTTGTGTCCTGTGAGGGAGGGTCACTGCCAGATTCAATGTATTTGCATTGACCTTTTTTAGGGGGGAATGTGAACGCGATATTCCTAATTATTTCCTGTCAAACTGCAACTTTTGACTTGTAACTGATGATTAGTCAAAACATCACCGTCACATTTTTACTCTTTGTTTTTCTCTGTGGCTTTAAAGTGAAGTCACTTTTAGCTGGAGGACCATAAAAGAGTCAAGATGTGGGTCAGATACAGTGGCTCCCGCTGTGTGTGTAACATCTGGAAAAGACATGAAGGTACTTTGTGTGTAAGGAGCCTTGCTTAGGACTACTGTATGTTTGCTGCACACACACGCTACAGTGTGACTCATGAACGTACATTGTCTTGTAAGTGCATGTGGCCCGGCCATCTGAAGCCTCAGCAGGATAAAATCAGTCAGCGGGTCCAGAGCTTGACAGGGCTACGCTCTAAAGACACCTCCCCCGAGGATCAAGTCTTTTCTGTGCAGCGGAGCATATACACACCAGCGGAGGCATTTTAAAGGTTCCTTCAAAGTGCGAAATAACAACTGGGGGTCTCCCATAATAGTCAAAGCAAACAAAACACGCTGACCCGCGCAAATGTGAAATGCAGGCCAAGCCCCGAAGAATGTCAACATGGCAGCCGCAAAGCATCAGAAACATGTGGCGGTCAGACGCCACACACATACAAAGTGTAGATAAAGGCTGCAGAGGAAGCGATGGGAGTAGATAAAAAAAAAGGAACGGGGCACAATGGGAACAATGGAAAGAGCTCATAATTCAAGTTTTTCACACAAGTCAGACGGATACAATAACTGTTTAGAGGAATGGTGATGTGAATATGTTACTGCAACAGAAAGCCCTGTTGTTTGCTTCGTTGTGTATGGTCTAATCCTGCCTATTTATAATGGCAGAAAAACAGCCCCCCCCCCCCAGGAATGTTAATCTTCCCAAGGGCTTTGGTCAAGAGTCCAGTGGCCCAGCCATCGAACGCCACACAGCTGACAGGGTCGACCCAAGTACATCCCATTCTGAGTTGGCTCCTTGAGGAAGATCCAATCACTTCAAAGCCACAGGAAAGGAAAGAAATGCAGTCCAGTTGCATTTTTTAGAGGCAGCCTCATAGTGCGACCACAGAAACCGACAAAAAGCCAGAGATTCCAGTGAAATGGAGCGAACTGGGAGGAAGAAAAGCAGAAGAGACTCATCAGCGAGTTTCACCCTGCAGCACCTTCAGTAGAGAAATAAAAGTTAACAGCACATAAAGTGAAAGAAATAGCCCGACACACTGTCAAATAGTATAGAGCTCCTATTGGACATGGGCTCTTGGGTACCTTCAACATAAATGTTATCCTGTCTTAGGGACTAGAGGAGGGTCCAGCTGTGTGGACCCTGAGAGAAAGAGGATAAAAAAAAGCTTATTTTTAAGCTGTTGCATGGCTCCTTAAAAAAAATGGATGGGCTGTTATGAAATTTGGTTCCCACATTCGTTTTCACTTCAGGATGAAATGTAATAACTTAGGTGCTCTCAGGAATGGCGACGGCCAAAAACCAGGATGGCGACAGCCAAAATGCTGAGCTTGAGGCTTCAAAACCACAGTCCACAAACCAGTGGGTGACGTCACGATGACTACGTCCACTTCTTATGTATCTGCTAAACATCAGCAAGTTAGCATTGTGACTAATAACATGTTATCCAGCCCGTACTCATTCCCAGGAAGTCAAATACCAACGCTTTGTCAGACCCCTCAGCATCTAATACCGACGCACAAGGCCCCCTATAGAGTCTGGATGGGAAGCCAAACACAGGACTTTCAACTGGAAGACCGGTGTCCATGTCCCAAAGTGTGGTTGAGTTATTTTGAACTGTCTTATGTATTTATGTGCTGTTGTTTACGTTTCTCATGATGTTTTTCCCAAGCAAAGATGAAAATAAATCATTGACTTTGGGACGAGAGGACTCATTTCCGGGTTCTAGGACTCATTCCTGCAGCACTCTAGTTCAGCCGAGCAGAGCGGCACATGGAACGATGTGGCATTTAAATAATTCAGAAAAGAAGTTTTTACTGTACATTTCTTCAGTTCAACCTTCGTTTCCTTCATGTGTGAGCGACCATGCAGGCAGTCTTAAGAGCGAGAACCTTTCTCTTTCATGGTAAAGGGAATTTGAAAGTAGCTCCAAAGAGTCCTCCACACACACTGTCAGCAGCCTCCGGGATGATGAAATATGTTGCACAGCACACAGTGTGTTTGCAATGTGCTGCAGATAAGCTGGCGACACCTACCTCTAAATGACACACAGCCGCATAACGCTATCATATTTCCAACTGGTACTAACTCATGCATCTGAGTCTGGAAATGTTACAGATACATCTTGGCGAGCTTTGGCTTCATGGGGAAGGAAGTCATTTAGGGAAGGAATTTGGCTGAGATGTAACAGGGTGTGACCGTGTCTGTGTGTATCTGTTCAGATGAATTGCCGTTTGAAGAATTATAGTAAACAAAAGGGGGAATGGGAGTCATAATTTGTGAGTTTTGCAAGATGAACGCCACCCTTCTTCACCCCTTCTGTCAACTCCCCCCCCGTTAGAGCTCCTCTTATATCTGGTTTGTGTCATGCATCACGTGGTTTGTGAGGCCTCTCATTTATTCTCGGCCTTATCACTTCTGCCGCTGCCTGGCCAGCATCTCACACCAGCCACAGTACATTTGAAAGGTACAGTAGCCAAATATGCAACTACGGTTAATGAGCGATAAGTAGAGTGGGCCTCCAATCACCAAACAGAGGTCACCACTTCCCAATCTGCTTGATATGCGCCAGCTTTTTATTTGGCAAGCGTTTATAATGCATTGTTTTGCACGGACCCCCAAAAAAGTCAGAGGTCAGTGTGCTTGGAATCCACTTTATGTGTCCGCCAGATACTTTGACTCTTTTAACTGTCGACTAGATTTATAATGGTGCAGCTAAAGTGCATCAAAACCAAAGGCAAACATAGCAGTCATGGAACTAAATGTGCCACAGTTTGACAGCTAAACACACTGTGTCTTCATTCAACATACAATTCATGTGATTCATGTCTTAGGTTGGTATAGCATACTGATACTCGCATTAGATCCATCATGCATGAAGAGGTAGTGGCTGTATGTTTTCTGTAATGGTCTCATCCTCCCATCCTCAGGGCGCCTGGCTATGCTCTCTTGGTGGGGGTGTTGAAGAGTCTGTGACTGAGCAGCTGGGAGAGCTGATCTCATTAGTGGGCCGACGGGAGGACTGCTGAGCTGGGCATTCCTCCGTGGCAGCAGCGGAGGAGATGTACAGCTTTCATTGAGTAAAAAAATGTAGAAATAAACTGGGGCAAGAGAAGAAGCTCTAGGAGAAAGAAAATAAGCAGCAGTGTTCAAGGCTCTACGAACATGAATTACCAAATGGAAAAGAAAGAGTAACCCAACAGGATGACATGGAATTTAACTTTGTGTCTCTGAACCGCTGCTATTGTTAACTTTTTGGCATGTACGCTAAATTTGGATTCAGATAACGACAGGAAAAGAGGTAGAAGGTGGGGAAAAAAAGCATCAATCACACCTCGAGAACAGCCTCCTTATCCAGCGGATAAGGACTTGCTACTACGTTCTGTGTGTGTGTGTGTGTGTGTGTGTGTGTGTGTGTGTGTGTGTGTGTGTGTTAGATATCATCCTCTTCTCAGATCGGTATCTCTCGTTGGGATCAAAAGGGAGACAGGGCAGACAGGCTGATTGCGTTAAGATCGACAGTAATTGTGAAGGAGGAGGAGAGTAAAGCCATCACTATGAATGTCATTGAGCTGCTGCTCAACACATTCACTGAAAGGGGTTTTCCGTTTTCTCTTTGCTGAATTATTTACCAATACCAAACCAACACCAACATTACATACCGAGATTAAAAGTTCATTCTTGACATCGGGAACGATACAAAACGATGCCACCACAAGGTCCACTTTGCAGCGATTCTGGAGCTTTCCATCGTATCACATGATCTTCATCCGAATGTGTTGTAACTCTGTTATGTTGTTCATTCTGTACACATGACATCTATTGCACTTCTGTCCATCCTGATAGAGGGATCCCTCCTCTGTTGCTCTCCCTAAGGTCTCTTCCTCTTTTCTCCCCGTTAAAGGGTTTTTTGGGGAGTTCTTCCTGTTCCGATGTGAGGGTCCTGGGACAGAGGATGTCGCATGTGTACAGATTATAAAGCCCTCTGAGGCAAATTTGTGATTGGTGATTTTGGGCTACACAAAAATAAATTGAATTGAATTGAATTGAATCCGCCCATGGAGTTTGCCCAACTGTGGGGGGGGATTGTACTATTTAGAAGATTTTTCCATATATTGCAGCATTTTATGCTCATCCATGTTGCTATAGATCGAGTTGAGATTGACACTTATTGTAAGTCGCTTTGGATAAAAGCGTCTGCTAAATGACTGTAATGTAATGTAATGTAATGTAATGACAGCAAATGACAAAACAATCAACTTTGGACTTTTTCTTCAACATTTAAAGTAAGACTGTAACTTTCTAAAGAAAGGAACAATTAGGGAAAATTTAATTCTTAAGCAAAAAAGATGCAATTGTCGATTCAATACATTCAGGGGTGTTGCTGTTACAGCTCTATGTGGTCTGACCAGTGGCTGTTGTTTACTAATGTTAGCCGACTTTAGACAGATATTGCTCTGGAACAGACTTGACTCAGGACTCGTAAATGTTAGGAAAAAAAGAATACATTTAATTTAGCCAATTGTGGCCATATTTTAGCAAAAATGTCACATGCTGCCTTCAAACGGGGTTGTGTTTACCATGTTCACTAGAAGAGCCCCCCCCCCCTCGTCATATTCATTACCTCGTAAGTGGTAATCTTCTGAAGTTCAGAGTTAACGAGTTGTGACGTGTTCGCTGACGTTTTCGGAAACGGCGGAGGCCATGGAAGGTCATTTTAAGGTGGAGGTAAATTGACGTATTGTAATTTTAGTTTATTATAGAGTTTTTATACTTTTATATACTTTTTCAATATGTCTAAGGGAAAATGTTTGTATTCCCTTTTTCTGTCGTTAGGCCTTTGCAATTCCTCGGTGGCTCTGTTCAAAGGCGGCAATAGTCTCGTTTGAAGATAACACAGTGCTCTTAAAAAAATGTGAAATGTACATCTACAAATCCATGACTAGGTAAACTATATTAGTAGGCATTTCATGGTAATGTAAGAAGTTATGCCTGTTTTTGAACTGTAATTTTGGGGGCTTTTTAGGTTTTGTGGAGCCTGTTGTTTCTTTCGGACTCTCTTCTTCATTATTTTGCTGTAAAATCGCTTTGGCAAGGTCTAAATTGGGCTTCCTTACAATGCCAGTGAAGCAGTTAAAGTAGAAGAACTGAAAAGGGGAAAACAGAGAGAAAATGTAGGCTGCACCAGTGCAGAGAGAGAGAGAGAGAGAGAGAGAGAGAGAGAGAGAGAGACCCTGAGCGGGCATGACGGCTGTTGGAGCTCTGACAGGAAACTTTTCTTGTTGTTGCTCCTCAGCTCCAGTCAGACTCCACCGCTTCAGCGACTGAAATGCACTTGACTGGATCTACTCATCCCGTGAAGTCATGGCTCTGCGTCTTCACTCACCGGCGGCGCGTCACTGAAGACCTCAGACAGTAACCGTGACACCTTTCCAGGACAAACTTCTGGAGCTAAACGACGTTTTTCTTTTTTTGCGTTTGACGCGAGGAGGATGGAGACGGGGGTTTACCTGCTCGCCTGCCTCTCGTTGGCCCGGGTTAGTTGGGGTCTCGGATATGCGGAGTCCGGTGTGCAGACGGGACAGAGAGCGGCCAGCAGACACAGGTAGGGTCCACGTGAACGGAGACACACGTGTGTGAATGTGTTGGTTGTGTTTGCGTCAGGAAAAAAGAGAAGAGCTGCAGTTCAAAACCTTTTAAAATGTAGCCTATGATGAACTGTGCTTCTATAGTGAGGTGCGGGGGTCCTTTAGGGGCTTCCGGTGGGTCCCTCATAACAAAATGTGAAATAGTTCAGGGCTGAAACAACTGAGCGATTAATCTGATTGATTAATGTGGAGATTTGCTGTTTATTTAATTGTATATAATTATAAATGGAATAGGTGTGTGTTTTGGACTGTGAGTGTGAGAACATGCAGGCTATTTGAATGGTCTTCGGTTCTGGAAAATTCTTCATCAAAACAATTAATTGATTAATCGAAAAAATATATATAACATCAAAATAATCTGTTTGCGCCACCCTAATGAGGGATTCACTGTAATAAATGATTAAATGAATAAAATAAATAAAACATGATTTCACTCAAATAATAATTTAAAAAAAGGATCATTTAAAAACTAACTCTCCCATATGGGGCAGACTGGGACAACATCTTCTCAATATTGGGGTCATTTCCCTCATGAAAGTCTCTTCCTGAGACCATGACGTGTAAATATCGTCCCCTTCAGAAGCACACATGATGTTGATTGTTATTTTCAGAGGAAATGTCTTATTGGTGATTAGGTCTCTTACACTGCAGGGCCCCTCCCCGAATGGGTGGGTTGGGGAAGGGGTGTGTGTGCGTGTGTGATGATGCAGGGGGGGCGCCCAGAGCTGGACAGGGCTTATAGGGATTATAGATATTTACTGTTTCAGGGCCCCCAAGTGAAAAGTGGTTCAGGGGGCCCGGTGTTTCTCGTTTGGAGGGGAATTCATCAGTTTGGCAAACAGGATGTCCCAGTCAGGTACTGGACTCTGGACGTCGTCAATCCAGAAGACTGACCGGCGTATAATCGTGGAGTTTCAAATTGAGCGATTCCGACTGCCGTCTAGTCCTATTTTATGGGGACAGTGGGGAAATCCTTCAGATCTCAGAGACGCTTGACTAACGGTCGCTTATAAATCAGTGATGGCTGTTGGAGTCCCTGCTCGTAAAGTTGTTAATACCGTCAGTGGGCCGACACATGTTTGTTTTTATGCTGCTGCTGCTGCCCCCATAGTGCGTTATTAGCATGGCATTGAGCTCCTGCCCGAGGGCCCCGTGTGTGGACGACCCCCCTCACCTCTGCGGACAGATGTGCGACTTGTTTGTTGTGCGGGGTGGTTTCGGCTACACCGATTAACTGAGAGCGTAGGTGTGTGTGTCTGTGTGTGCACGAATAAAAGGGTGAGGGAGTGAATGAAGTCCATCCCTCACATGTGGTACGTGTCTGCCTGCATGTGTTTGTATTTAACGTGTGTGTGTGTATGTGAGCATGAGAGGCAGGCCAGGCTACTGGGAGTTGAGCTGCTGTAATAGCTTCTATCAGGTTTCTCTCCACATCAGAGCGCAGTGTGCTGCTGCTGCTGCTGCTGGGGCGGCCTGAGTGCTGAGACATGGATGGTTGGCCTCTTTGGTGTATGATGAAGCTGAGCCGTTGGCTACTGGGAGTGAGAGAAAGAGGGAGGACAGAGAACGAGTGAGAAACAGGGGAAAAAGATTGATTGACGAAGTGGAAATGAGTGCCAAAATGTCAAGAGGTGGAGGTAGGTGATTATGAGGGGGGAAAGATAAAGCATTGGATCGACAGAGGGTGACATAAGTGAGAAGCAAACAAGAGGACTAGAAGAAAAGAAAAGAGAGAACCGAGCAGGCGTGACAAGAGAGGACGAAAGAGTGACAAAAGGAGGGGAGGAGCAACAGGACAGGAGAAAAGACAGACTGACAGTAGAAGAGAAGATCGGGCCCGGGTCCTCAATCGGCCTTCCCCCTTTTCTGAACCCAGCAGGCTACGAAAGAGTCAGCATGGCTGTCCTGTGACGTACACACACACACATGCAAACCACACACATACACAAAGTGACGCGTCGGGGGGGAAGAATGCGCTGGCCCGTGGCAATGCGGTTTGCCCCTCTGACACCCATTTGAACTCCATTGATCTGTTTTGACAGATGTGCGAAGTACTCCATATGCAATAAAGGCTGTCAGATGAACTGAAGGCATCCAGCGAGGGGTCTCATGCGGGGCTTCAGGACGAGGACCCCCGGGCCGTCCGACACATCTCCTGCCAAAAAATGTCAGAGCTAACATGTCATCCTGGCTCCAGAAAGCAACGGAGGAAGAGCGACGGGTCTGAGTGTAGGTGGACTGCTGATCTGTTTAGGCTCACGTACGGTTTGGAGGACATCGCCACTGGAGGGTAGCTAGAAGCAGATACATTAATCATACTTATAGTCCACTTATTTCCTTACGTTGGCATCAGGGTGCTCCATAAAGACAGACAAATGGGCACACTTAAAATAGCCTGTTTTTATGGCCTTTTGCTTTGTGGATTGTGGCAGGAAAATCAGAAGAGCCAAAGAGACAAACACTTTGTTCTGGGGCCATTAGCCTGAGAATGGCCAATAACACTGCATGCCGAGCTAAGTTCAGGTTTTCATGATTTGGGCCGGGGCTTAGTTCCATGAATGAATCCTTTATGCTATAGCATAATCTCAAATACTAGTGTCCTTTCAAGTTTGTGGTGCCAGTTTGGGCAAGACCTTTTCCTGTCTCAGTGTGACGATGTCCCTGTGCACAAAGCCGGGCCCAAACAGAAAGGGTTTCCCCAGTTTGGTGTGGAACAATTTGACCGACCTGCACAGAGCCCTGAACGCAACCTCATCCAACACCTTTGTGGTGACAGTATCTCCAAGTCAGTGCCAGACAGGCCTTTAAGTGACCGGCTGTTAAGTATAAAAAAATAAACAGAGAGAAACAACAGATTAAAAACGATACAAGCCATGTAAAATCAAAGAAAGCGCAGGATTCCTTACTCACCCGCCGGCTGGAGAGAGAGAAATGAGTCCTGCCTTGTATTGAATGCGGAAGTGTCTTAAAGCTGCATTCTTTCTACTGACCATCAGGGGGCGACTCCTTTATGGTCTCAATCTCTAGTTTCAAGTCTTCTTCAATACAGCATGATGTTCATTTAGTAAATTATGGTCCATTTAGAGTCAAATAGACCATAAAGCAGGGTATGCTTTAGGGCGGGGCTACCTTGTGATTGACATGTCGCTACCATGACATTGTCCGGTCTGGGAGTTGCCCGTGTTTTTGTCTGACAACTTTAACCATCTGACAGTGTGTTTTCACTTCGCGAAAGTTAATTGTTAACAATTTGGTCGGCAAAAAATGGTTTATTCAGTGTTCGGATGTACTTAGCTCCGCCCTCTCTTGTCATTTCTGGTTTCAAAAAGCAAGATGGCGACGGCCAAAATGCCAAACTCGAGGCTTTAAAACGACAGTCCACAAACCAAAGGGTGATGTCACGATGACTATGTTCACTTCTTATAAACTTTACAGACCCCTGACATAGTTTTCATCCAGTAACAATGAGCAGAGCTGTGACTAGTTCCTGGATACATCTATGAAGGACTGTGACAGGTAGTATGTCCGACCTCACTAAAATGGGGTGAAAAGCCTTCTCAGAAGTACTGAGACTGTTAAAGCAGCTATACGTGCTCATGGTTTTGTAATTAGATGGCAAACAATCACATACGATTGCAAAGTTCAGACGTTCGCATTATATGTTTGTTTTGGGCATATGTTGTAAATACCACACGTTCTGTCACTCATCCATCAGGACATTCATACATATTACTGCTCCAGATAAAGGACACTGATCATGAGGAGAATATCAAAAATAGATTATTTTTTTCTTATTCATCAATCGTAAACATCAAGCTTCAGTCCTTCAGAGTTAGACAACAATGGCTCCTTTCTAATGCTGACTTTTGGCACCAATATTTGAGAATCAAACAAATGCAATACTGTCCTCTGACAGTACACCAGGGAAATGAAGCCAAACTCATATCTCTTCTACTCTAATCTATTTTTGCTAATGATATTTGTCTGTCTACCTACATACAGTAGAACCAATGGCAACTATTTCTGTGTTTACACACACAACAACAAAAGCAAGACAACGGCCAAGCATGGAAGTGTTCTCTGATGTAGCTATGTCGTTAAATATCACTGGGGACCGGCTCACGGCATTATTTGAATGGAACGGAACAGGGTGAACCAACATATGATTGGTCGACGCTTCACCGCGTCATTCAAACACTGAAAAAACCACAGAGACAAGAGTCGGACGTCAGTTTGTAGCTTCATGTCACTGTTGTGATTGCAGCGTTAGATCATGCCTCTTCTGTCGTTGGTGAAATGTAGGAGGTTTTAAAATACTTTTGTAAGACATTTAACATCAGTGAGTCACGTACTCTAATGGTGAAAGAGAATAATCGTCAGTAAGCTTCTTTTAATACTTCCCATTGGCTCCAGAGCAGCAGATGATTCTTAGCGTAGAACAGCTTTGAGAGCATTATATATATTTCCCAGAATACACTGTAATATGGTGAAAAGGCCTGTTCACTACAGCTGTGATAGAACACCAAAATGCGGCATTAAATTGCCAGGCGAATGGACTGTGACGGGATTCTCCTCGTCTTGACAGACCTGTGAGGATTTTCTGCATTAGTGCAGTAAACAAATCTCATTATATATGGTAATGTACACGTGGGAAATGGGATCCTTTCCAGTCACAGCCATTGTGAGTTAATTACCGTAGTTCCTAGCATGCATTTCATTTAAGAAAGCCTTGTTTAGATAAACATACAGAATGCTATAGAGGTTTGGATCCCTTCCCAACACTCTCCCCATTCAAACTGCACCAGAAGGACTGAACCTGTAAACCTGCTCTCAACATACAGAGTAAATGGAAGCAGACATTTACATGCTGAACTCACAGTTTTATACTTCAGAGCAGTCCAACTAAAGTTCTACCTGCATAAATAGTCTGTGCTACTTTTGGCAAGTGTAGCTTTATGTCCTTTGAGGAAATGTGTGTCTCAAAATGTTCATGCCTCCATAAATGGTTAAAACCCAAGCCAGCCACAGAGAAAACCTGCGGCCCTCCGAAAGAACAGACGACAGACGTATCTGAGCAATAACGCTAAAGCAAACCTCAGTATCGTGGACATTCTCAGTATATCTTCGTGACCGCCAGGCTAAACAATCAGAGAGAAGTTTACACAGTCACGCTGTCCCCAGATGCTGGAACCAGTCCAAAAGGGGAAAAAAACAAAACGGTGCGTGTGTGTGTGTGCCTGCCTTTGTGTTTGTCTGCTGGCTGTGCGCGTGGTCGTCTGCCGGCGGTCCGTGCGCTGTACAGGGGTATACCTTTACAAGGACGCTGGAGGGGCCGCTTGACCTTTTGGGCCGCACGGTTCAAATGCAGAGGCGCACCCCCTTTCCATCCACTCATTCAGGTCGCTGTCGAAAGCCGTCCCTTGAAGCTAAATGAAAGATCCCTCAACAATAGGCGCCGCCTAGTGCTTTCTTTGTTTGAGTAGTAACCCCCCCCCCCCTTTTTTTTTACCCCTTTCTTTCATTCCTTCTTCCTCCCACTTACTCTCCCTGTCACTTTTGTCAATGATTGTTCCAGTTTTTACCCACAATGCTCCTCTGGAGAGGAGGGTGAATAAATCCATCCTGCGTGGGCTGAGATGTCAGACATCTTCCTGCCCTGGCTGTGAAGTGTCTGTCTGCTGTTTTATTGAGGCGGGACATTTACTGGGAAATAAAGTGATGCTCAGACAGGTGCAGGAGTCCCTCTCACGCTGAGTTACAGCTCAAGAAATACAAATAAAACGTGTGCAATGGAAGTTTCGCTGCCTTGTTTCCCGTGTTTGTTTCCGTATCCGTCCGGGTGTGCTTCATCTAAAGTGTGAAGTCAAACAGCTCCTCATATGCTAACTTTGTGTGCCGGCCTCTTGTCACTTGATGGTACGGCAGACTTTCAGCTCACACTTTTCAGTCTGTTTCCTTGAGTACATGTTTCATCATGTGTCCATGTTTCAAATACAGTTATCCCCTTTCTCTCCCCTTATGGGCCGATCATGCCGAGACGCGTCGCTAGAAACCGTTGTTTTCCTATTGCCGCGTTTTTCAGGTGATTTTTTGATGCACATAAAAGTTAAAATATTCTCAACTTTTCAGCGCCAGCCGCAGAGTCGTACCGCTCGTCAATGTCACAATTGAACGAGGCAGCCAATCAAATCAAGCAAGAGGCGGGCTTTACTTCTCCACCACTGACTTCCTGTTTATATACCAGTTGTTGGGGTTGGAACAGACATTGATGTTAGCGATAGTTAACTATGATGAACAATATCATTTTCCCCTTCTCCTCATTCAACAACAGAGCAAAAGCAAGAGCTCAGTGTCTGCATTAAATCAATTTTCCGCCGTTATTTACATTTGATTGCCTGGTTGGTTCACATTCAGTTCTCTCATCTGTGTTGCTTACAGACGCAGCTGCAGAAAAGCTCAAAAAAAACCCTCTGTGCACTTCCTGCCCAGCAGCACCAAATGTGAGATGGATCAAAGTTCACACAGTGGAGCTTTTAGCAGCTAATGAAACAGATATATTCCTGAGGTGATGGTGGAGAGCAAAAAGGAGAGTGATTATTGGACTGGCATTATCCAGGCAGACTCAAACATACCTCCAAACGAATGAAAATGGTGCTCCGTATATCTGCCGGCTGTGCAAAGTAGCAACTGCCATGTCAATTTGTAAGGTAATAATATGTTTATGTTGTGTTCACAGCTAGTTTTTACTGCTCCTAAGTGGCCAAAAATCAACAGGTGTAAAGCATAGACTGTATATAAGAAGTGGACAGAGTCACTGTGACGTCATCCATTGGTTTGTGGACTGCGGTTTTGAAGCCTAGAGTTTGACGTTTGGACGTTGCCATCATGACCTTTTGCATCCAGTGAATGGAAGTGACCATATTTGGACCGCGGATGAGTGACATAGAGACCCTCTATACGGCTCTGGTAGCAACCTGTCAATCACAAGGTAGCCCCGCCCTCAAGCATACTCTGCTTTATAGTCTATTTATAAAGGTACAATGTGGAGTTTTTGAGTGCAGTGCAAATTCGAAGCGAACCGATTGCTTGGCACCAAGAAGTGCTGCTTGCAGCGTTCTCTGGAACTGCTCATTGCTCATTGACTCCAGGGAAGTGAAGACGGGTTTGGTTGTAACCTCAGTATGTCCACCATCAAGCAGCAAAAGTGAAGTGCGGTCAATAAGGCCCGTCGTTGAGCCCTGCTCCCGCTGGTTCCTAAAGAGATATGCGCTTGATTTTTCAAAGATCATTAATATTGATAGTTCAGCAGTGCACGTTCTTGTGTCCCCATCTATACACCTACCAAGTGTGAAGAAGATCGGATCAACTGGTGATGAGATGTGCGAAGGACAGACAGATACACACAGACAGACAGACACACAGACAGACACACAGACAGACAGACAGACAGACAGACACACAGACAGACACACACACACAGCAGACACACAGACACACAGACGGACACACAGACACACAGCACACACACAGACACACACACAGACATACACACACACACACACACAGACAGACACACAGACAGACAGACAGAGATTCCTTGCGTAATAGTTAGATAGCACTAAATAGGAATGTTTATATGGTTTCATTTGTATCACATGCATTAGCCAGAGTATGCACATGCACACGGCGTCGCCATGCAGACTGCTGATGGTTAAACTTGGTTCCACTGATGACGGCCCTGGAGTTAACCAGATGTGGATTCGCCAAACCAACCAGTTAGACCTCAACTTTGAAGTCTCCCACATGTGAAAGTGAAACATGGTGTTCAACAACATTTGGTTTCACGAGACACACGGCATTAAGGATGAGGACGAACTGGTTGGTCGGTTTGCCGCGTCTGGTTAACTCTGAGAAGGAGCAGCACACAGTTTACCTCACGTTACACCAAAACTCATGAGTCATCGAGGTCCCTCGGCTGTTTAACAGAAAGCATTGTACTCTAGTTTGACATTTCCGTCTTTATCTGCTGCTGGCCTGATAAACATTCTACAAATACATATTGTGGTTGTAAACATTTGCTGATACGTGGGGGAACTGGGCTGTTTGTGTGCAGTGTTTTTCCTGTGGTGCTGATATAGTGAAGGAAACATGGAGATTAGCTGCTCATTGAATGGAAGACCAAGCACCCCCACTGTCAACTCCCCATTAAACACCATGTTAGGCCGTATGCTGTCATTTTTACACCGCGGTGTGGCAAAGTGGAGAAATAAGCAGGCTAGCCATGTTTGAGTATGTATCTACATGTCTTAGTGACCTTGTCTGTCTGTCTAAGTCTCTCGTCAACGTGTAGTGTGTTTGTCTGTTAAATGATGTGTGTGTGTGTGTGTGTGTGTGTGTGCTTGTAATTGTTTTTTACGCTTATGGAAAAGTGCCAAGTCTAGTTAGTGGACTTTCATCTGGATTAATGGGACTTTATAGGATTACTGCTCGGAATGCTTGAGTCGACGCTGGCTAGAGAGAGAGAGGGAGAGAGAGAGGGGGAGAAGGAGAGAGAGGGAGAGAAGGAGAGAGGGAGAGAAGGAGAGAAGGAGAGAAGGAGAGAGAGGGAGAGAAGGAGAGGCCAGTGGTTTGGAGCTGTTCAAGGTGTCACTTGAAACACATGAAGAAATCCACTGTTCTCTTTTTTATTCTTGTGAAGGGCATACGCCTAGAAGCACAGCCACACACTCTCCCAACGCTGCGCTAACACATTAGTCATCCTCCCACAAATATAAAGGCTCCTCTTATGTGTTTGTGTGTGTGTGGGGGGGGGGGGGGGGGGGGGTGGTATGTACAGTAAGTGCGAGTGTTTTTGGACGCTGCGGAGACGGGAGGAGCTGTGTGTGTTTTGTTTTCATCCGTATGTGCGTGTGTCCACATCTGTGTCTGCTCAGTGGTGAAAAAAATGGTTGAGTTTATTTACATAGAACGCGGTGGCTGTTCTCTGTCAGCGAGGAAACGCTGCCAACTCCACGCTTTATCTGTGACCCTGGGAGTCAGCGCGTCAGGGTGATGGATCGGCAGGACGGGCCCGCTGAAGCACAGCCAGGGAGACGACGCAGGAGCTGTTCTGATTCGCCGCTGTCCCTTTTTCTTTCTTTTTTACATGTTGTGTATCCCTCCCGTGTCGGTCCAACTCCTGGTGGAGATGTTGGACTCCCGTTTCTCAGAGACTTCCAGTCCGACATACACAGTGCAGTACGTCAGACCCCAGATAAGCCAGCAAACCCTCACACCGCGTAACCCAACGAGAATCGCTGCGTCGGCAGAGTCGCCAGAGCTTCAAGCTCTGATAGAAGCATTAAATGCAACAGAACAAACCACAGAATGGAGCAGCAAAATAAACGTAACGTGATTCTGTGGCTGGAGGAGGCCATGTGGATCGCTGTGAGGAACCGCACATCTCACAGGACACTTGTTGACTCCAGCCAAACGACGTACCAGATTTCACTTTGAATCAGCTCAAGGCAACATGGCATCCTGTGAATATGCACAATCAGCAAAACTTACAGTGAAGGATTTCTCCACGAGCTGTTTCGTCTTCGTTTTCCTGAAGCAGGAACTAAGCGCAGCCGACACACACACTACTGGCCTGCAATGCTAAACGGCTAGAGTGTAACTGTAGTCAGACATGGCGTATAGAATGAATTACATTTGATATTTTAATGCTTTAAGTATATATATATATAATTCAGGTCAACCAACCGTCCTGAGAACAACTTTTAGTAAAAAAACAACAACCTCTAACAGTAGAGTGAGGTAATTAGTCCTGTCCACTTTCCCACATACGGTAGCAACAGGAACAGGAGGTCACGAGGTGCAGGGGAGGACCGAAACATGATAAACTCATTCTGTCAGTCAGATAGGCTCTGGAATGAAGGGGAGGAACGAGTCTTACTGGAACAGAGGAGAGGTGTAGTCACACACAGGGGGAGAAAAAACAAGTTGAAAGGGTGAGAAACAGAGAGGGACAGGGAGGGACGCAGGTAGAGGGCCGAGTGGGAAGAGATGGCAAGAGTGAGAAAAAGAGTGAGATGGGGAGAAAAAGGTGCACACGGACAAGGAGCCGAAAAAATAAGAATAAAATGAGTTACACAGAGGGAGACATGTAGACAGAAAGACAGACACGAGGACAGACAAAGTGAGGAAAGCTGCTGATTGACTCACCAGCATGAAGGAACTCCTTGTACGCTCCCACTTTTATCCGTAAAACCCTTCATAGCTCTGCTCCGACGAATCGGAGTGACACTAATTGGCCATAATAACCATCAGGGATGGGGATTCTGGGTAATACACAAATGATGATGGAAAGCGTCTGAAGGACGTCTGTGTCTTAAAGCTATCTGCAGTTGTTATCAAGAGAGATATCTGAGGGTCAAGGGAGGTCAAATTGAGTCACATGTAGACAGGGGGAGTGTGTCTCTTCTAATTCTGTCCCTTTGAGTGGCACCAACATTTGGTGGAGCATTTAGCAGCTGTAAACTAGATATTTCCCTCAGGAGTTGGATGAAGAGGGAAAAAGTACTTAACTGGGAGTGAATATTCCACTTACATTCGCCAAGCGGTCGGAAACACGACTCCAAATAAAGCTCGTGCTGCTCTGTGTTTCTGTGAGTTCACTTTATCATCATGTGGACGCAAAATCAGTGAATCCAGGGTTAAATCTGAATTAGAGAAAAGCCCTTTTGTAAGTTGTGTTTTTTGTTACGCAATTAATTTGCATGATAATATATTTTTTTATCAAACTGTTAAATTAGTACTTTTACTCAGAATGCAAACATTATGCGGCAAAAAAGCAACGTCGTATTGTTATTATATTATTATGCAAGGCGAATATAGGCATCAACCAATCAGGTTGTGTGGAATGTACACATGCAAAACAAACTATAATGGTCAACAACACAGAGGCTCTGCAGTCAGAGACTGTATACTGTATATGTGGTGCACGTAGTCATCGTGACGTCAGTCATTGGTTTGTGGACTGCTGTTATGAAGCCTCAAGTTCGGCAATTTCGCCGTTGGCATTTTATTTTTTTTGCAACCTATAAAATGAAGTTAGCATATTGGGAATGCGGAGGAGTGACGTAGAGACGCCGTATACGTCTCTGGTAGCAGCAGCGACCTGTCAATCACAGTAAGCCCGCCCTAAAGCATACCCTGCTTTATGGTCTATGTGACTCTAAATGGATCATAATTTACTAAATGAACATCATGCTGTATTGAAGAGGACTTGAAACTAGAGATTGAGACCATAAACTCATGTTTACAATGTTTACTGAGGTAATAAATCAAGTGAGAAGTAGAGTCATTTTCTCATAGACTTCTATACAATCTGACTTCTTTTTGCAACCGGAGGAGTCGCCCCCTGATGGTCAGTAGAGAGAATGCAAGTTTTAAGAAACTTCTGCATTTGGCTTCACTTTTCAGAACCGGAGGTTGCTGCCTGTCTGTAGTCCGAACCAAGATCCTCAAACTTTATTACTCTTTTCAACCTTGACAAAGGCAGCGCAGACCAAATCCACGCCTTCCGTTCATACCTTTCACAATAAAAGCCAAACACTTATATGTCAGACACTGCTCTGGGTCAACAGGATACAGGTAGTCGGTCCTCTGCCTGCATAAGTGTCACAACTCTCTCAAATTCTGAATAGTTTTAATGTGAAATATTAGCAAGAGAGTATTCCTCATTTTCATGTGATTTATTCGCCATGCCCCCAGTGTGTAAAGGCCTTAAGCGTTAAACCTCCTGCATGAAAGCTGGTTTGACCTCAAGTGTTCAACCATAAGTTATATATATTAACTTTAATACAAATGATTCATTGTAATGATCTACGCAGCCACTCTTTAGCTCCATGTCATAGTCTTCCAGCGAGGAATAAATATAACCAATGGTAGTTTTTCACATGGATACGCAGCGTGTGTGTGTGTGTGTGTGTGTGTGTGTGTCTTTGTGTGGGTTGGTCGGTGTGGAGTTGGGGAGGCATACAATGGCAGCCATTGTTGAAATCATGCAGTTATCCTGAACTGATCTGGCATTTTCAACAGCGGACAATTTCTCTTGAATGTTGCACAGAAAAAATAATCAGATCCTGGGGTTTGAGATATTGATCTGGAAACTCAAACAAGTGTCCAGATTTTTGATTGTTATTTTGTTTTGTGCCAATCTTTCATCTGTTTTTGCCTGGAGACAAAGAGTGTATACAGAGTGTAAGAGGGCTGCTAAGTTTGCGTCAACGCCCGACTCTAAACTCACGGGCAAGTCATTTCCTTGTGCCTGTGCTTTCTCAGGAACTGGTGCGCTTATGTGGTGACACGCACCGTGAGCTGCGTGATGGAGGACGGGGTGGAGACGTACATCAAACCCGACTATCAGCGCTGCACCTGGGGCCAATGTCCTCGAGTCGCGTGAGTATCCATCCCCTCTCTCCATTCGCATCTTCTCTGAATCCTCCTCTCTGTCGCTGGAATCTAATCTGTATTCTATCCTGCTCCTCCAACTTCCTGTCCTCGGTTCCGCAGACGTTTGTGACCCCTATCCGATCCATCTTCTCCCCCTGTTTCCTGTCTGTGGATACTGAATCCACTCTGCTCTGTTCCTGACCCAGGGACATCCGATATTACAAAAATCGGAGCACATTTACTACATTTACTCAAGATGTGATGGATGGAATGAATTAATTTTTTTTACAAATGTTGTCCTCGCTCCTGATGTTTCTCACCCTGTCGGCTGACTCTGGTCCGGCTACCTGATCCCCCGTGCCTGCCGCGGGGGCCTCGGCCATAAACCTGGGCTATGCTAAGAATGAAGCCAACAGGGGTTCCAGGCACCGCAGTCTGGTCTCCCACCCTGTAAAAACAACCTCTTCTTCTCCGTCTTTCTCTTTACGACTCTCCTCCTTCCTTACTTCTTCTCCCACTCCTCCTCCTGCCCCTGTTTTTGTATGACTTTTTCTCACGCTCCCAGAACGAGAAACTGGAAGATGAAGTCTTTACTGTGGTGCAGAAAAAGGCCCCCGCGATACCTAGACTGATATTTGTGGGTTGGCATGAAGGAGAGCGAGTCGGGGCTTGTTAATGCGAGACGCTGCCATAAATCTTTAGTGAGACTTCTGGACAATTCTGGTCTATTTATTGCATTGTTCTGTAACAGGGAGTCTCTTCATTCGCAGGGCTAAAGGACTCATTAATGATGAAGCTATCCAAATAAAATATTACATTTTTTTCAGATGTCTCTGAGCAGCAGATTAAGATTTAGTACTGGCTAAATGCAGTTTAGGAGAATGGGAGGAAATAACAGTCTGTAGTTTACAAAGAGCTCTTAACCCCATCCATCATCAGTAGACGAGTTGGAGCTATTTCCCAGACAGCCGATGACTCAGTGCACGTCAACGTCAGCAGTGGACAGCGGTGGTATCCAATGCAGGGTTCAGGGACTGCTACGGGTCCTTGACTGGGTTATCGGGATCACGCTACAGATTTTAAGTTTCAATGTTGCATTCTGACACAAGTCAGCTATGCTCAAGTCCCAAATAACTCTGGAGTCTGAAGACACAAATCATCGGACTAGGAGTCACAGCCATGGTAGCAGCTCTATGAGGCCGCACTTAGGCACAGGGATGCTTTGAGCTACATGCTAACCAATGATAATGCTAACATGCTGATGGTGTGTAAGGTCCACCATGCTCCCCGTCTTAGTTTAACACAAAGAACAGGAGGGAATGTCGGGTATGTTTTGCAGGAATTGGGTCATAGATCAAAGTACATACGATTTTTGACTTGATGAAATCAAAGAAATTCTGATTTTGTAGACGAATCGATTAGTTGATTTAATCGACAGATCTGTAAAAATGAGTTCCTCTACAAAGAATCACACAAAAGCAGCACTTTAAATATCGTGTTTACCAGAGACGTGCCCATTTTATTCAGCATGGAAAAGTAAATCCTAAAAAGTCGAAGGATCACTCCATTTATTAGGATCCACCCCTTGGGACCATACATGTCTGTATAAAGTTTCATGGTGATCCAGCTAATAGTAGCAGAGATATTTCGATCTGGACAAAAGCGGTGGGCCGACCAACCGTCCCACCAGCATTGCTGTCAAAAACAACAAGTCCATCATTCATTTTTAATCTCTTGTCAAACCAGAACAAATGAAAGTCCATTTCTGTTTTCGTCCTCAGCTACCGGACATACAGGAGGCCGAGGTATAAGGTAGCTTACAAGATGGTGACGGAAATGGAGTGGAAGTGCTGCCACGGTTACTCCGGGGAAGACTGCCAAGATGGGCCGAAGGGAACCGGCGACACCCAGGTCGGTGGAGGGCGACCCCGCGTCACGCAGACGGAGAGGAGAGGAGAGGGCAGAGACGGTGAGAATCACATCTACTTTAAATAACGTTCAATGTCGTCACGGTAACTCATTTTGTGGACATGGTAACATGCTCAACATGTGCAGAGCAGGTCTAAAGCATGAATGAATGAATGTGTCTTACTTTTCAAGTCGATATGAGAGCAAAATGACAACTTTAAGCAGATCTAGGGACAGTTATATGAAACATAACATTGAATATGCTTTCCTCTAAACATTATTCATGACTAAATAAGCAACAATCAAAGTTCCTCCTCACGGGTTTTCAGGGCCTGTAACAAATATTAAAGGTTCCATACTTTGTAAATATGTAACCTTAGAATCAAACATTTCCTCTTTCGCATCGACATTGGTCATTCTTCGTCTCCAGGCGACGGGGAGAAGATCAGACAGCTGGAGGAAACGATCCGAGGTCTGACCAAAGACCTCCACAACATGCAGACCACCATCCACGGCATGAACCAGCGGCTGTACGTGAGCGCTGTTTTCAGCACATCACATGCTCGTGTTATTCCATGGAGTGTATTTACCTGTATTCACCTGCTGCATCGTCATCTGCATTAAAATGCTGTTTTTTTTATTTTATTTCAGCAGTTCAGTTTAGTGAGAAAGCGCTTGTTTATGAACATAAATACAGAGATTACAGTTAGGATGCTGCATTCAGATGAAGCAATGTGACAATTATTCTTACATCCTTCTCTTTGATGTTATATATTTAACATATACCTCTTTTTATGACCAAAACCTGAGGGAATCTCAACTCTTCTTCTTCTTCTGTGTAGGCCTGGTCTGAACGGGGCTATTGTCCCTGCTGATTCAGCTCAGCCACACATGAAGGAAACCATTAACAGCATCCAGACCAAGCTGGACCATCTCTACAACCGGACACAGGTAAAACAGTATCTTTATGGTCAGAATTCAAATGCAAAGGGTAGACTTCTTCTTTTACTTTACGTGCACATGTTGCTTGCTCAGGTCCATGACCAGACTCTGCTCAACATCAACAACCACCTGGTGAACGGAGGGGGCAACGAGCTGGACGGAGTGGCCGGAGGAGAAGGAGGAGGAGGAGGAGAAGGGGGAGGAGGAGGCGGAGGGGGAGGAGGAGGCGGAGGAGGAGGAGCAGGGGGAAACCAGCTCACCACCCTGAAGGAGGAGATCCTGACGGAGCTAGAGAGAAGGGTGTCTCTGTCCTGCTCTTCATGCCAGGTGAATCTCACTATGTAAAAACCGCTTTGTTAGAGCCACCCAGTATGATTTCTAGTTGTAGTTTGCATAGCTGTAAAATGTTTCTGCTTCGCTCCCCGTGGCCTTCTGCTGCCTGAAGCCATGCAAAAATATTAGCCACATCCAGGCAGTAAAACAAGAAAATTGCACTCTCATATAATCCACTGCACGAACGAAAAATGGAACAATACTGCAGTGAAAGGACAGATAAGGCAAATTGCAACGAGGCCAAAAAACAATCTTCCAGCAGTTTGAAAGAGTGGAAGGATTAAGATTTAACATAAAACGATCATCACGTGTCTAAATTAAGTTTTTATTTTGCCTCATTCTACGTGCTTTCATTTTCACTGTAGGTTTACTGTCGCCTCCGTTATGCGCTGCTCAGCTGTAGGAAAGAATTTAATATAAATAATATTTATTTGGGGGTATTGGTAAGGATCAGGAGCAAAAACAAACTGAGCTCTATTAAAAGGAGAATTAAAAGTCAGTAACCTCAAACTAACTGTTTTAAAATGTAGTTTTTCTTTTATTTCTTTATTGTTATACCACTGGGTTGCGTATGCATTTTAATTAATTGATTCATTAATTAATTATGGTTTTTATGCCTCTTTCTTCTTTTACTTTGCTTTTACATGTAAAGCACATTGAGTTTTTGAAATGTAATGCCTTGCCTCTTCTTTGGAGCTGGCAGTCAGTAATGTGTGCTGTATAAGTGCTATGCATAATAATAATAATAATGATGATTAGTAATAATAATAATAATAAACATTATTCATAAAGCTCTTTTCAAAACAAAGTTACAAATTACTTTACATGGTTGAACCAAGATTGAAATATTTCAGGACTTTAAGCGAATGACAGCAGGAAAATAAGACACTGTGCTAAAATTAATAAAAGGCTTTTTTGAAAAGATAAGTTTTAAGATGTGATTTAAAAGATGTCCCTGATTTTGCAAGCGTCGTAAGTACAGTATTGGTTTTTTTTGTTCATCGAAATTGAAGAAGCCAAACAACCTCACAGTTCAGATTAAAATGTCCTCCAGTTGTTGGTACAGACTGTAGGTGTGCACTTTACTCCATTTGGTGCTCAGGGAGGGGGCATTAGATACTATTTGCTTTCAAACCCAACAATTTGGGACACAGACACAAACACCTCAATACATAATCAGCACAAACTATAGAACCAGCAATCTAATTCCAGTCTTCATTATCCCTGTTCCCTCTAGGCTGGCGTGGAGGACCTGAGGCGCCAGCAGCAAGAGGACAGGGAGCGCGTCCAGGGTCTGGAGAAGCTGATCAGCTCCATGGACCAGCACCTGAGGCAGAGCCTGGACATCTCCCGCAGTGAAACCCTGCGCTCCCAGGCCTGCTGCAACACCGTCACCGAGCTGGAGAAGAGGCTGTCCACTCTGGAGCTCCGAGTCACCTCCACGGCCAACAAGTGCGACGCCGTTAAAGGCCGGCTGGACAAGGAGCTGGCAGGGACGGGCGGCGGGAAGGGACGAGTGACGGAGGACAGGTTGAATGGCAGGCTGAGAGAACTGGAGAAGAGGGTGAATAGCACGGTGAGGAAGACGGAGCAGAGGTGCACCAACACGGGGAACAACGTGAAGGACAACGTCCAGAGGGACGTCACGCAGCTGCGCATCATGGTCCTCAGCCGGCTCGATGACCACGGCTTCAAGATCGGCAAGCTGGAGCTGGACGTGGCCGTCCTCGGAGATACGGTCAGGGACCACAGCCGGCGTTTAAGTCACCTGGAGAACATCACGGCCTTCCTGGACAGAAGGCTAACATCCACCACGAACATGTGCAATGAGACCTGTGGGCCTAACGGGAAAGGCCGCAAGACTGATGACACTGTGAAAACCTTAGAGTGGAGAGTCGTGGATAACCAAGAGGACATCCAGAAGTTTAACACCAGGCTAAACGACCTGTCCGTGTCAGGGGACTCGCTGATCGACAGAGTCATCAACTTAACGGACGACGTCAAAAAGATAATAGCTGTGACGGGGGAGAGCGGCGAGCATTTCAACCGGATCGTCACGGAGGTTGAAACGTTGGGCCGCGATCTGGAGGACTGTTCCATTTGCGGCAGCGTGGAGGAGGACCTGCGCTTGCTCGCCAACTCCACCAAGACCGGCCTAGGCAAGTGCCAGGCAGAACTGACAGATCTGCGGAGAAAGGTGGACTCGGGAGAGTCGGCCTGCTCTCAGGTGTGCTCCAACCTTCAGGAGGAGGTCGGGCGACTCAGAGAGGAAGTGGAGGAGTGCACGGGACAGTGTAAGGTCGACATGAACGATCTGAAGAAACGCCTGGACGGTCACGGCATCCATAGCGGTAGATTAGGGGGGGATCTGAAGTCCATCCAGGGACAGCTGGCCGGGGTCATGGTCACATTTAGCTCCATCAATGACACCCTGAAGGGCCTGGGGAGGACTGTGCAGACACATGGAAACACGCTGACCGATCTGAGCAACGCCAAGGACAACATCATCTCTGAGGTAAGATGATGTGGCGATGATGAGGGTGATGTGACTGCCACTGACTGTACACATGCCAAAATGTGAAATACTCGCCTGCAAATTTTATATTTCTAGAGCTTTTATTGTGAAGGGTAAGAACGGAAGGAGTGGATCTGGTCTGCGCGGCCTTTATAAAGGTTAAACGGAGTAGTAAAGTTTTCCATCTTGGTTCAGACAGCGGAGCTTTAGTGTTATTGTTTCATGGATATAGGTATACAGTTACAAAGCCTTCTCCATGCTGCCAGGAATTAAATGCTGGTGGGAAAAATATTGAATAGAATCAGCCTTTTGACCATAGAATATAAACTCTCCTCAAGTGTCTAAAACCCCCAAATCTTCCAGGAAAAATACTGAAGACATGACATCAGTATTGTCAATGGTAGCGACTGCCTAGCTGAAGAGGTAAAAGTGTTTAGTATTTTACAATAACAAGACTAAGAGACTACAGCCATGCTAGCAGCATGCCTCCCAGCCACTCATTCTCAGGCTCATTCATATGAACGGAGGAAGGAAAATAACTCTGGATTAGTGCATTAGTGCATTTTACAATCTAAGGACCTAATGACTTAAATGAGGGCTATACATGTTTTTGTACTGGCAAGCTGATTTACCTCAAAAAGATATATTCACTGAGTTACAGACGTCTTTTTCCCAATGTAAGTCTATGGGGAGAGAAAAGTCTGTTTGGGTCCAATGGCATCACTGATCAATCTGGAATCAGTCTGGAAATTGAAATTCCACCTTTTGGCCAAATGTCAAATTTGTGTGGGGGCACGCTAACATGATAATTGCTAACATCAGCATGCTAACATGCTCAAAATGACAATGCTAACATACTGATGCTTAGCGGGTATAGAGAGCTGCAGGGATGACATATTTTTGAAGGCCAACGCAGGAAGTTAGTGTATCACACTCGATCCCTCAACTAAAAGCCGCTGTGTCTTGAGCCACGCTGCTAATGCGGCTACAAAAAGCTAAGATTTAGTGAAAATAATTGTAATCTGTGTAACACAACACCTTGTTCCTTGTTGAATATCTCATGACCCTTCAGATTTATCTTGCGACCCCATTGTGGGTCCCGAGCCCCAGGTTGAGAAGCACTGTACTAGTATGTTCTAATACATACAATAGAACTAGCCCCTCAGAATGAAACAAGAAAGATCAAGCTACTGTTATGATCATAATGATGGTAATTGCGATGATGATCTGTGTTGTGTTAATAAACTGTTCATAGTGAAACAGAGCTTTTCTTTATGGACTCTGAAAACAACACTATGTCAATCAAACAGGCCTCGTGGTTATCTTGGCAACAGTGTTTTCACATAATATTATTACAGTAGGGAAACATTCTTGACAGACACGCTCGGATAATATGCTTACATATTTTTGTGTGTATAAGATACCGTAGGAAAATAAATGGCAGCAAAGACTGAGAAATGTATATTTTTAGTAGAACTTTGTCAAAAGAAACTCATCCAACGCAGACACATTAACAAGTGTCCCCCACTCTCTACAAGGTGGACATCTTGCAGAAGGAGCTGACGGATCACGTCGATGACTCCAAGATTCAGTTCGACAATGTGGGCAAAGAGATCCAAATAATGAGGAGCAACTATGTGACGGAGGTCGGGGAGTGCCGGCGGTCCGGCGACGGCCTGGAGAGAAGACTCTCCAAGCTGGAGGGAGTGTGCGGACGCCTGGACTCCTTTTCAGACGGCCTGGAGAGGATCAGGGAGGGCCTGAACCGACACATGTCTGGGCTGTGGAGCTGCGTTAATGGACTCAATGTCACGGTGACGTCTCACGGAGATCTCATCGACGACATCCAGAACGTCCAGCTGGAAAACGTCCACTCCGACATACACGGACTGAACTCGTCGGTGGTGGACCTAGTGGAGAAGTTCCACAGTTTCATAGAGCAGGACTTCATGGGTGAGTCGCGGGGCCACGGGATTTGACTTTTGGACAAGAGACAGAAAGGGAGGCAAGGTCAGGGTGAGGGACAAATGGACCAGAGAAAGAAGCGTTCACTTAAAGAGCCTTTAAAGTCTGCAATCTGTCTGAAAGAGGAGTTTTAGTAAACATGGGGGTGAAAGGAAGGCTGGGTTAAATGTCGTAGCTTTCTTGACCTACTGTGCATGTTTTTAAAAGAAAAGAAACTATTTTTGTTGGAGAGCATTTTCTTTCAGGAGGTTTTTTTTCCCCCAGCTGTGATGTTTCATTAGATGTTCTCCTCCCCCAGGTCCACCTGGTCTACCGGGCCCCCGTGGAGAGAGAGGCGAGCATGGAACCCAGGGTCCTGTAGGACCCCAAGGGAGGGCGGGACCCCAGGGCAGAGAGGGCAAGCAGGGACTAGCTGGACCCCCAGGTAAAGACAACAAGCTTAGTCTCTGAGTTAACAGTTACTGATTTACAAGCTCAAAAGATGTACGATACATTCTGATAATAAAAAATAAACAGCAAGAACGACTTTGTTGGATGATTAACTCACTGTTTTTTTGTCTTTCATCTTACTCCTCAGGTCTAAGAGGCGAACAGGGTATGAGTTGTTCTTACCAAACAGCAATGAAAGCACTCATTACTATTAGATCTTTCCTTTTGTACTAACTCCTCCTCTCCGTCTCCCCCGCCGCGATCAGGTCCTGCAGGGTCCGATGCCCACGTGCCTCGCCTTTCTTTCTCCGCCGCGCTGACCCGCCCGATGAGAAGCGCAGGAACCATTGTGTTCAACGAGATCTTCGTCAACGAAAATAGGGTCTACAATCCCAAAACAGGTGCGCTTCAGGTTGGCTGGACTTGTGAACAGATGCCCTCTGAGATCAGAGCTCTCTTTTTATAAGATCACCTCAAGGAAAAGTAGGTTTTTTTATGTGTAGGCCAACCGCTAAGTTAGCATCACACTGGTTCTCTCAACAAAAAGCCAATGGGACTTTTCCATTAGATGTTGGATTATTGCAGAAATACTTACACGTTTTGTTCAGCAAGATCATCTTCACAAATGAACATAACTTTTTTGATTTTTGAAGCGTGAATGCAATCGGCAGAAGTAAAAAGCTAACGTCAGGCTATAGAGGAGCTACACCACGGTCACACGAGTGTGACTAAACACATGGAGGCTGTGAAGGCGGACTAGTCAGCGTGATGAAGTTGTGTAGTCTCATTTAGCTACTTGTTAGCAAGCGACTTTTGTTAAGACAAGTGAAAGCTTCTAAATTCACCACATGGATATTTACTGATTTTATATCGTAGAACAAAACGTTAAAATCTCTTCAGCTTGCATTAACCACAGACTTTATTTCAGGCATCTAAACAAAAACACATTCAAAAAACTCATTGACTATGAAAGAAGGGAACACCGGAAGTGCAAAAATGCTGACTCATTTCCTGGTTTTAGGACTCACCAGACTCCCCTCCATTGCATTGAAATGGTGGCAGAAATCAAGCGATATCTCAAACCTTGGGCAAATCAAACCAAAGTTATCTGCATGGCTTCATCTGCAGGCATATGTTTGTAGGATGACCCGACCTTTTAAAATAGTGGTGTGTTGTCTTTTTAATGCCATCCAACAGGTTTTGTTTAATTAAAGTTACTTAGCAAACAGGGATCCAAGAATTTTGATGAAATAAGGGAGTCTGAGCTCATACACAGCATTAAGTTCACCGTGTCACCGGCTTCCATCCTCCAGGCTATTTCACAGCTCCAGTGAGTGGGACGTACTTCTTCAGCGGCATCCTGACGGGCCATAAGAACATGAAGATCGAGGCGGTGTTGTCCAAGTCCAACACTGGCGTGGCCCGAGTGGACTCGGCTGGGTACCAGCCCGAAGGCCTGGAGAAACCCATGGCGGAGGCCAAGCACATCCCCGGAGCTGTGGCCGTCTTCAACATCATCCTGCCCATGGAAGCAGGGGACACGGTCTGCATCGACCTTGTCACCGGCAAACTGGCCTTCTCTTCGGAACCGCTGACCATCTTCAGCGGGATGCTGCTGTACGAGACCACCTGATCGGACGCGGGGTCGATGTAACCAGTCTCAATCTGTCTGCTGGACTGTGAGAGACAGAGCCACTGGCTGGAACAGAGACTGAAATAACTGGACTGGATTCATTCAGCAAGGACAAAAAAAACTTCAAATTTGACTTTATGTGCTAAAAAGGAAGGACAAGAAAAGTATTTTCTAACCACAATCATTTTTTGTTTGTTAGTTTCACAGCTTTAAGGAAAATAATTTGCGCCAATGTGTTTTTATTCTATGACGTGTTGTCTTCAGAAACAAGAAGCCACTGCAGGGTTGTCTTATAATTCCATATTTCATGCTGTTCTACAAACTTGAATTCTTTACAGATGACACGGAGATAGCCCTCAGGTCTGTCTTGTGTTAAGGAAAGGACATTTGCTTTGATGATAAAAGATACAAGATGTGGGGGTCTTTTGTTTTCAAATGTGCAGAGGTTATTGCACACTATTTTTACTGTTTCTAACTAGTTTCTTTTCTTCAAGCTCACAGTTTCGTTTTGACCACAGGCAAATTCCCAGAAACATGACGCTGAATGCCAGTTGTCTTAGAGTGATGTCGGGGACACAGTCCAAACCACCGTTCTTTAGAGGGAAATGCACAGATGAAGTCACTGACAGTTCAAGACAGAAACCGCAGCATTTTATAAATCACACTACAGCAAAACAATAAGACCATTTTAGGACATTAGCTATGCCCAGAAAACACGAGGGGAGGAGGAGGAGGATGGCCGGGGGGGAAGAATGGGGATTTCTTTTTTTTCTCCCCCTTGTCCTAATAAGGGCCATCTAACGTTGGTGGAGGATCAAGAAGCTAAAGTTATGAAGCTGTTCCTATCATTCTATCTTACAGTGGAATTTTTGTGTAAAGCTACAATAACAAATAATGAAGCTGAACTTTTGTCTCTAGGCTACAAATCCCATCTCCTTCATGAACACACACACACACACACACACACACACACACACACACACACACACACACACACTTCCTGCCTTTAGAAGTCTAATTGAAATGACTCCAGAAGAAAATGTGTGCATTATATCAAGTATGTAGATATTGTTGAATGGATTTTAAAAGGAACATTTTCTGCAGAGACGATACAGATCGGGCCACATGCTGCATTATATTGACATAATGGTGGAAGCAATACATGGATTAATATCAGCATATCAGGGTTTGATCCCAATGCATTGCTCTTTTCCTCCCACAATTTTTCCTTTCCAGTGTGGGAATGTAATGTTATATGTTTCTATGTATTGTATAACCTCGAAGGAATGTAAATATTTTTCAGCGGTTTCGCCCACATAAGATTTTTACGAGTTACCACTTCACCTTGCCAGGTATTGTATATGTTTTGTATGTTTTTTTGCCACATGTGTGCCTCAAATACAGATATCCAGTTTTACACAGCTGATGTCGGCAGTCTCTCATTTATCTGGATTGTGTTCCGTTTATTAAATGAGCCAGTACGTGCCAGGTTTTACACACCGTTTAGCCCGCTTCAGACTTATTTCATCTGGCACTTTTTTGGCTTTCACAAATACACACAGCTGGGACGACTTTCTATTTCTGGCTCCTACTTTAAACCCCCTCTCAACTCTTCCTCTTGACTGCAGTAGGTTAATTTTAGCTGAAGGCTTCAAAGAGATGGCTGATAAGCCACTTGTTAGGCTGCACTGCAGTGACACCCTGTGTTCAGTGTCGTTACCGTCGCAGCTGGGATGTCGCTGCTGAGGAACCTTGGAGAGAGTATCGCATATCTTTGCACATTCATTACTTATCAAGAGGTCTCTTTATAAACCCTTTCTGCACTCAAGTCATTCTACTGTCACTCATGCAGACAGAGTCATCCCTGAGACAATGTAATTGATCTATGCACTGGCGGTCAAGTGCAAAGAAGCGGTAATTCTACCTAGGCTACTTAAGGATGTAAGGATGCATGATAAGATGGGACAGATGTAGCCTACGTATGGTAAGCTGTTTGAGTATTCAATAGCTAGACTGGATCTGCATTGCAGATATCCTTAATTAAATTCTTCCCAGTCCAAATGAGCATTTCAGATAGAAACAAATAGTATTTTTGATATGTAACATTCTGGATAAAAAGTCGGACTATAGTCATAATGTAATAACGACTAGTCAAGATGACTTTGTTAATACTGATGATCGTCAAGCTTGGCTAATAAATGTTTTAACGGCTTGTCATACTATTCTAGTGAAAATACAATTTTGACGAGGAGAAATGATATTTGGGATATCTAAACTGTATACATTGAACTGGCAAACCGTTTTAACATTGAACGTTAATCGAACCACACTCCTCTGTAATTATAATGTTAGGTAATGTTAAAACGGCTTGCCATAGCCTTTGGTGTTTGTGTTGGTACTCTGTGGACCCCAGGAAGACTACAATCACTACGTGAAAGCTAATAGGGGTCAATGTAAAGAATACAGATTATGATTCGAATGGTGGCAGAAACATCAGATTGGGAATCGGATGAAACAACACGTGGGAATCCGTTACCTGGATGTTGATGAAATGTGACGTTTAGGGAACAACGTGTGGACATTTTAAGTAACGCTGGCCTATACTATTTTTAATTGTATTCAATGTACTTGTTTAAGTGTATTTCTGTTGTTTAGTTTATTTGGATTAAAAACATATATATAATATGCTTTACAGTAGGCGTGGTGTCCACATTTCCTCTCTGCAGTCGTATTTGGAGCCACAAGCATCATATTACCGAGCTCATCCCCAGTACTTGAATGCAGCATCAGACAGCACCAAAACACAGAACGTACTTCCCGGGATTTCCACGCGTGTCGTTGCCATGGAGCTGAGTTTGTTTCTTTTCTCCGGCTGACACGAAGTGAATGGTCGTGCTTGAAAACAAAAAAACAAACAAAGTAAGGACTTTGTGGCGAAAAAAAACTGGGCATACGTGTGACTGTCCTCGCTGTCCGGACGTGCTTGGGTCTGCGAACAACAACGTGCAAGGACCTTTAAAGATTTCCAGCACAGGTAAGAAGCGCGTGCCAAACAAGGAAACGCAAGGTGGCAAGCTAACATTCATTTACCTTTACCTAGCTTAAGTGTGTAGGTGGGTGGAATGGTGTCTGAGGGTTTATCAGTCTACAACGGCTTTTAATGTTTTGTTCATGCCGCCAAATGTTTCATTAACAGCGTTTGTTTGAGAGGTTAGTTTTTCTTGTTTTCAATAAGAATGTAACACTCAGTAAAGGGTGAACACGGGTCAAAGGGTCAGTAACCAATCAGAAAAAGTGATTGGTCATACGTAGGTTGTCACTTAGCTAGGTAACACGGCTAACTAGATATAGTATATTTATTGGAGTGAAAGTAACGTTCAGAAGTACAAACTAGCTCACAAAAAGTGTGCTGTACTGTAACGGTAAGTCCTCAGAAAGGACAACGCCACCGAATGTTGGAGTTCAATTAAGTTAAACTTGTTTTAGGTGGAAAAAAATGATAAAATACTGTGCTCAGACAAAACAAAGCGGTGCACCGACTGCTCACTATAATGGCTCCACAGGCTGTTGTTCAGTGACATAACTACTACATATGTGCTCTGTGACGATTGATCATTGAGTTATTTAAACTATACAATATTGAATATACTCACAAAAAGCCACACAATAAGCCCTTTTCACAGCAGCCAGCCTGACATGTATTGCAGGGTAAACACAGGTGTAATTGCTAAGAAACCAGGGCCCTGGCCCACCTAAATGGAACAGGGCCATAATAAATGTTATTAGATACACCTGTGTTCACCCTGCAATGACATGTCAACATTGCTGCTGGGAAAGGGGCCGCTCGCTTCCACCCTTCGTCGTTAGCATGAACATATTTGTCAGGAAGTCATATCTCCTTTTCTATATATTCTTTTTTTTTTTTAACCAGCCCTTTTGACCCCATGATGAGTGGCGGAGTAGCAGAGGGCCGCCTGCAGGTCCTTCAGATCTACCGCCTGCTGCAGTGCGTCCATCAAGGGGACAAGGAGCAGATAGAGAAGATGGTGAACCTCGGGGTGGAAAACCTCATCAACCTCACTGATCCGCAAGACAGCAAAGGGGTTCTTCATGTGGCAGCTTCAGCCAACAATCAGGGTGATGGGCCTCTTCTTTACTCCGTCAGATTATAGACATTCTGTTTGAAGAGAACATGAGAGAACATGGTGCTCCACTGGCCTGCTGTAACAATTTTATCCTTTAGAAATGAAGCCACGACTTGGTAAAGGTTGACATTTGAAAGCAATGTATGTCAGTATGTTTACATAACTTGAATACTGCAAATATCCAGTTTATTGTAACATTATTGGATTTATACCAAAAATTCCTTTTTTTTTTTTTAAATAAGTTGTTTCTTGAATTTATAGATACAATTTGGCCTTTTTGCTGCACAGCTTTACTAATGTCCAGGACTTATAAGAGAGCATGTACACAAGGCTACTGTACAATTTTTCTTAAAGAGAAATCAAGCAGTTCATAGAATGTACTGCAAACCCCAAAAAAGAGGTCACCTCAGTGTCCTGACTGTTCCTGTACTCCTCCTGACTCCTTACAGACTTGGTCAGCTTCCTTCTCTCCCTGGGAGCACGCCCCAACATCCAGGACAAGGAGGGCCACACCCCGGCCATGTTAGCTGCTGAGCTGGGCAATGATGCCATAATGGCACTGCTGGTGCAGAGCAATGCTAATCTGAGACTCCAAGACACTGAGGGCAAAGGTGAGCTGTAGCAGAACTCGGGGAGAGCAGGGTAGTACATATATGTGATAGTTTTAAAGGAACAATGTGTAGCACTAAGGGGGATTTATTGGCAGAAATGGAATATAATATTAATAAGTATGTTTTCTTTAGTGTATAATCACCTGAAAACAAGAATCACTGTGTTTTCGTTCCCTTAGAATGAGCCATTTATATCTAAATACAGAGCGGGTCCTCTTGACAGAGCTGGTCGCCATGTTTCTACAGGAGCCCAGAATGGACAAATCAAACACTGGCTCTACATAGGGGCATTCATGTTTTTACGTTTTTGCGTTCGCCACCAAAGTTCTCCTACGCGCTTGGGACACAGGAGGAGTTTAGGTCGTTTGCAATCTGCCACCTCACCGCTAGATGGCGCCATATCCCTACACACAGGTCCTTTAATACTTTATTAATCAAGTCGTTTTATTGAGATGGAAATCTTTTTTCTATTGCAAGAGTCTTGATATAAAGTTTGTGGGCTGAAACATAAAAATTTTATTATTTAGATACAGTTTGAGGAAAATGGTGGTGAGAACAAAATTGGCCCGTGCGCACAAATTCAACGTGCATATCAAATCTCATATATATATATATATATATATAAATATCAAAAACAATTGGAAACTGATATAATTCTCAAACTGATGGAGAACTGAACTGTCAGGTCTGATTTTTACGAGACAAGTGGGCTTTTTTCCAATCTATATTTTTGATTCTCAGCTATTCTCAACCACTGGGTCGGGGCCCACGAGTGGTCCTCATAGGACTGAGGTACTGCCAAACCATTAGATTCAATTAAAATAAGAAAATCGGAATTTTACAAAGCTAGTTATTTTTATATCTAAATGTACTCAAGAATTCACATAAATTAAAAAACATAGTGTCAATGACCAGTTATGTGTGAATATTACCACGCCAGTCACAGCATCATCATCAGGTGGAGACAAATGTGTGTTGCCGATGTTAGCTAGCTAACTGATGCAGTGACACAAAATGAAATTGTTTTTTTGAAATGAAAAAGTGATGTGGGAGACAACCCTGTCATTACAGCTGACAGAGGCATAACACATATTTACAGCCCAGTTTTTCTCCTTTTTGTTCATGTTGTGTTTTGTTCTCTCATTTATTTGGGATGGGGATCCTTGAAATGTATGTGAGGTAACGGAACAGCGTCCCTTCCACTAATGTATTCTCATTTGAGCTTGAAGTGTCGATTTCTCTAATAGAGGTGTTTTCCACCAGCAGGTTCGCTGTGAATGCCTTACCTTGTCTCACAACTCATGAAAATGCATGGTGCCTCTGTTTAGATATTGATGAGGAGGCTTTATCCCTGATAACTCTAGTCAGCAAGCCTTAAGTTCTTCTCCAGGACCTTGTTAAACCTGTTGTGATAATGATCCCAATTACAGTGTGTCCGGGGCATCGATTACTGCAACCGGCATTCTTTTAAGAGTGAGCGAACAAGAGAGGGAGAGAAAGAGAGAGCTTGAGTTACAGTGAGAAGAAAAGAATTTGCGCGTGTGCAATGTGTGCATGAAGTCATGATTTTATATAATGCATGTTGCACCTGTATGTGTGTGCACGCTTGTGCACGGTGCGCGGATGTGTGCACGTGTCCGTCAGACCGCGTAGGTACATCTAATTACAGATCAACCTCTGTTGGTGATCCCCACCTGTGAAACATGCTGAGTAACCTGATATCACCCTGCACTCCCCGAGGACTGGTTTGGCCCAGTCTCAACACTCACAGCCAAGCCTTTACCATTATAGGCCTCAATAGTCACACGTTTGCCTGTATTATCCTCAGTGTTATAGAGGGCCAGGTGGGCTGCTTCCTCAGTACAACATTAAAACTATAGTGTTTACAAAACGCCCATAAGCTAACAAGCTATTTCTCTATTGTACACTTAATGCAAAAAAATGATACATTTCATACATCTTTACATGGACTGCTCTGATCTGACCAAAAATATAAATATTATCATTATTTATTATCAATTTTAATATTTTTTTGTGGCATTTTGGTCTTCATTGGACAGTTTATAGTTATAGTAGCGACAGACAGGAAACAATGGAAGAGACAGAGAGGTATGGCCAACAAGGTGGCAACCTCCGGTTCTGAAGAGTGAAGCCGATGCGCAAGTGTCTTAAAACCTGCAATCTCTCTACTGACCAGCAGGGGGCGACTCCTCTGGTTGTATAGAAGTCTATGAGAAAATGACTCTACTTCTCTCTTGATTTATTACCTCAGTAAACATTGTAAACATGAGTTTATGGTCTCAATCTCTAGTTTCAAGTCTTCTTCAATACAGCATGATGTTCATTTAGTAGATTATGGTCCATTTAGAGTCAAACAGACCATAAAGCAGGGGATGCTTTAGGGTGGGGCTTACTGTGATTGACTACCTGGCGACGGCACTTCTTATATACTGTCAACAACAAAGGTTATGTGTTTATATGGCTATTGGGCTTATGAAGTTATTTTGATAATGTTGATATTAATATTTCTTCTTGAGATGCAATTTAAGCTGAATGTCAGTCAGATATATCTCCCATTTGCCTTAATCCCTCTGTCTCTCATTTTAAGCTCCTATGCTTTTCGTCCTCTCTTTAGGCGTGTTATTCTACTGCATCTACCCCACCAAGCGTCACACCCTCTGCCTGGAGATGGCTCTGAAGTGCCAGGCGGACGTCAACAATGTGTCAGCGCGGGGGACTCATGTCTTCCAGTTGATGTGTGAAAAAGCCCAGGAGTGCACCCCCATGTGTCTGATCACGCTGGGTGCAGGGGCAGACCCCAACGCAAAAAATAAGGTTAAAAAATACAATGGGGACTGACACCGAGGCATTGTGGGAGCTGAGGCAATGACAATGGAGTGTGTGGGATCTGAGCACACAACATAGCGTGATGCCGAAATATTCTCAGCTGAGATGTTCTTTGTGCTGTTTGTTTAACCGAAGACCGACTCCTCTCCCCTCTTTCTCGTCAGAAAACCGGCGTCACGGCATTGATGGAGGCAGCCAAGGCGGGCTCCCTGCAGCTCGTTAAAGCCATTCTCAAGAAAGGGGGAAACCCCAACGCTCTGGATCGAAAACGCCGCACAGCAGTGCACTATGCCGCCATGGGGGGCTTTTTTGAGGTGTAGTATGAGCTCAACTCAAATTACAGTAGTTACTATTAGTACCAGTGGGATTTTAGATTAAAGATTCTATGTGTTGCTCTGTGGTGTTGTGTGCCTTCTAGTTGTTTCCGGTGCTGTCCGCATACTCAGCAGACATGGGTGGGATCAACTTAGAGGAGTGCACAGCCCTACACTACGCCGCCGCCACGGGCAATGCTAACTGCTGCAAGTTCCTGGCACAGAGAGGTGATGTGAGAGAGTCTAACGTTAACCCTGCATTGAAAAAGATAGCTCTGTGGTAACTACTCCTAATGCCATCACAGGGTCAAGACAGGATCTTTACTTTTGTAGTCGTATGTTTTATAAGCTTTAATCTCTGTTGAGAGACATGCAGAGCCAGGAAATACAATTGTCTTCTCTCGTCAAGTATTCGACAAAAAAAAAAGAAGAAAGTTGTAGAGTATGCAGCTGCAAATACTGTCCCAAATTGAATTAGGTCATTCTACCATGTGTTTATATTTTCCCTAAAACTGTGATGTTCAGGTTGTAACCCCAAACTGAAGAACCAGGAAGGTTTGCTGCCACGTCAGATTGCCAAAGTGGCTGGTCACAAAGCGGCAGCCAAGGAGCTGAGGAAAGCAGAGCGCCAACAGGGGAAAGGCAAAAAATCCAACAGTGTGATTCCCACATCAGATCTTTGGGGCCTGACCCTCCACGACTGGTCTCACGAGCACGAGGATGAATTACGGCGAGCCTTTGAGGACAACTCGGACACAGTTACCGCCGAGAGGTTTATTTCAGTGTTGGAAGAACTGAAAGCTCCGGTTGAACTAGACCAGCTCAATACGGTCATCTCAGCACATGGCAAGACGAGAGAGGGCTACGTCAACATTAATGATTTCATCAAAGGTGTCAAGTACATCAAGAAACCATTCCTCCTCTCCTCTTATATGCCAAAAAAGAAAAAGGGAGAAAAGGGAGGGAAAGGAGGTAAGAAGAAGGGTAAATTTGTCCTCCCCGTGCCCATTTGCACCGTCCCACCGGAGCTCATGCCCCGGCGACCGGACGGAGGCCCACCCCACTTCATGATTGAGACATACTACAACTGCTCGGACATCCGCCGATTC